>NC_045601.1:129031790-129333457 GCF_009762305.2 Zalophus californianus
TAACTAATAATAGCCAAGTCCCGAGGCATTGAGGAAAGAACTGATTCCATGAAAAGTGAATATAGTTGGAGAAAAAACCCAATCACATTGAGGTTGGAAAAGTGTAGGCGGGGAGGGAGAAAGCTGGAACAGATGAAATGATTTATTCATTAAGTGTATTCTTGGAGTTTAGATTGAGAGTTGGACTAAAAAAACAAACAAACGAAACAAAAAACAAAAACCTGAGGGTGAGGCTACAGAAGTTAGTAGTCGCAGGAGATTGGAAAGATATGGTAGCTGAGGGGAAAAAAAGGGACTGTGAGTCTAGGGTGTTGGGTAATGCATGTGAATTTTATTCCTGGGATAGGGAGAGGTGGTAGATTAATAATAAAAGTGTTCTCTATTCTTCATACCCCTAATCTTGCCCTTTGCTCTTTCCTTTGTGAGTGTAGCATTCTGCCCATGTCTCAATGCTGGGCTGGGCCACATTATTAGTTTTGCTGGAAAATATGACACAAAGCAGAAGCTGAAAGAGAACTTGCAATCTAACTTTCTCTTTCCTCTTCCCCTGACTCTGTCCTGCAGATATGCTTAGACTAGCTTGCTGATCTGATGAGACATTCTGAGCAGGGCTGAGTTGTCCAGTTGAACCTGCTGAGGTCATTGGAGACCAGCCAACAGCATGAAGAACTCGATCAAGATCAATAGAGTCGTCAAGCCTACCTCGCTGGCTCCAGAGGAGTGAGGAATAAATGTTTATTTTTATATGGCATTGAAATGTAGTTGTGCAGCATTACAGTGACAGTAAATAACTTATACAAGGTAACTGCTAAAAAGGAGCTCCACAGCGAACATGAGATAGGGATATGGAAGCCCAAGTAGATGGTAACACTTTTTCAAATGCTTGCTACAAATAATATCCCCTCAATGTATTGGCCAGATTATTGAAACCCATCTCTTCTGCTTCCACCAGCTCCGTTCTAGGCTTATCTCACATTTTTGTATCTATACTTGTTAATGTCAATGACTTTTGTTATTGCAATTATGTACTTTAATTAAGTATCATGTAAATACAAGACACACAAAACACGGAACAGCTAGTCACCCATTCTGAATGCTTAGAATGTCATTGCCATCCTGTATTTTTTTTTTTTTTTTTCTTAGAAGAATGGGGCTTTGTAATTTTGGGTATTTTAGTCGATGACTTTGTTTTCAATTCAAACACTTATGGGGGTTATTTCTGAGAGATAAACAAAGGATACCAAGTTATTCTACAACATGTTTTCCAGATTTTGACCATATTTTAAACATTTTATTCAATACATTTATTTGTTTATTCAATAGCTCTATTGAGGTATAATTTACACACCAAAACAATGGACACATTTTAAGTGTTCAATTGAATGGTTTCTAACAAATTTAGAAAGTCATGCAACCATTATCACATCTAGTTTTAGTATATTTCTATCACCTCACAAGTTCCCTTACGCCCTTTCAGTCAATCTCCGCACCCCCACTCCAAGCCCCTGGCCACTCCTGATTTGCTTTCTGTCACTACAACTTGGAGTTTTCTGGGCACCGCATATAAATGGAATCATGCACTCTATATTCTTTTGTGTCTGGCATCTTTAGCATAATATTTTTGAGGTTCATCCATGTTTTAACATCTAATATAATTGTGATATATTGAGTTTTCATTTTCATTTAGTTCAAATACTTTTTAATTTTTCTTGTTTCTTCTTTGATATATGGATTACTTAGAAGTAGAGGGTCTAGTTTCTAACTGTTTTAAGGATTTCTCAAATTTCTTTCTGTTGTTTATTTCTAATTTTTTTCATTGTGGTTGGAGAACATACTTTGAATAATTTTAATTCACTTTAAATTTGTTGAGAGTTGCTTTATCACCTAGCATTTGGTTTAACTTAGAGATTATTCTGTGTATGTTTAAAAAAAAGTAGGGGTGCCTGGGTGACTCAGTCGGTTAAGCTTAAGTGTCTGCCTTCAGCTCAGGTCATGATCTCAGGGTCCTGGGATCCAGCCCCATGTTGGACTCCCTGCTCGGTGGGGAGCCTGCTTCTCCCTCTCCCTCTGCTGCTCCCCCTGCTTGTGCTCTCTCTCTCTGTCAAATAAATAAATAAATAAAATCTTTAAAAGGAAAAATAAATAAATAAAATTTTTTAAAAAGTGTATTCTGCTATTACTGGGTATAATGTTGTACAACTATGAGATAGGTCACAGTGGTTGACAGTGATGTTTAATTGTGCCATTTTCTGTCTAGATCTATCAGATATTAAGAATAGGGTATTGAACGCAGATTCCAACAGTTAAATTGTTGATTTCACCTTCCTTTCCTGTCAGTTTTTGCCTCATGTATTTTGGATGCTCTTCCTTTAGGTGTATATACATTTGCGTGTATATATATTCTATCTTCCTAACATGATACAATAAAAATACATAATACAATATTTTTTGTCTTAGAGACTATTGTTTTTCTGGTATCAATATAGATACTCCAGCTCTCTTATAGCTACTATTTGCATGGCATATATTTTTTTTCTGTAAAACTCAACCTATTTGTGTCCCTGATTCTAATGTGTTTCTCTTGTAGAGTGTTGGATCTGGATTTTTATGATCCAGTCTTAGAATCTGTGCTATTTGCTTAGAGTGCTTTGTTCACTCACATATAATGTGATTATTGATATGGCTTGTATTATTGGCTAATTTGCATTTCTTTTCTATACGTCCGAATTTTGTTCCTCTTGTACTGCCTCCTTTTATGTTAAAAATGTATTTTTTGTGTGTACAGTTTTAGTTCCCTGTTGATTTTTTTGAGTTATTTTTACAGTAGTTGTTATAGGGAGTACAATATACCTTTTAACTTTTTTTTATATTCTACTTTAGGTTAATAATGACCTAATTCCAGTAAAATATAGCAACTTTGTTCCAGTATAGCTCTTTTCCTTCTCATTTCTTACAGCTCTGATTGCCATATATATTACATGTGTATATGTTATACAGCCATAAATGTAGTGCCAAAATTATTGTTTATGACTTTAAAAGAAATTTTTTAAGTACACAAGATAGTTACATATTCTCTTATATTTATCCACATATTTTCCATTACCAATGCCATTTATGTGTTCCCCTTGATTCGAATCACCATTTGGTGTGATTCTTTTTCAGTCTGGAGGACTTTCTTCAGTATTTCTTCTAGAGCAGTTCTGCTATTAATCAATTCTCTCAACCATGGTTTATCTAAGAATATCTTTATTTTTCCTTCATTTTTGAAAGACAGTTTTATTGGACATAGACTTTTTGTCTGTTTTTATTTTGTTTTGTCTTGTTTTCAGGACTTCCGTTTTGCCATTCCACTACCTTTAGGCCCCTGTTGTTGTTGATAAAAAGTCAACTTTTATTCATATTATTGTTCTGCACTCAGTTTTCTTTTGATACTTTTGAGATTTTCTCCTTTCTCTTGGTCTTTCAACAGTTTAACCACAATGTAGTAGGTGTGGGTCTCTGAATTTATCCTGTTTGGTTTATTTGGGCTTCTTGAATTTGTAATTTTCTCATCCAATTGCTTATAACTCCCAATTCCAAGTTGGAAGTTATAAGCATTTATTCTTTAAATACTTTTTTCCTTCTCCTCTCTCTCTTTCCCTGGTAGGCTGATAGTTGTCCTTTAAGTCTCTGATTCTGTTTATTTTTCTTCAGTCCTTTTCCACTCTGTTTTTCATTTTGGATAATTTCTACTGTTCTATCTTTAGGCTTACTTCTTATTCCTGCTGTGTCAAACCTGCAGTTAAGCTCATGTAAATTTTTCCTTTTAATTACTGTACTTTTCAACTCCAGAATTTCCACATGGTCCTTTTTAGAGTCTCCATTTTTTTTATTGTAACCCCTATTTGTTGATTCATTGTCAGCATATTTTTCTTTAATTTTTGAGCACGCATACGTGTCACAGCTCTTTTGAAGGTTTCTCTACTAAAACCAACACCTTTACTCCCTCTTAGTTTTATTACTTGTTTTCCCTGTGTGTGGCTCACATTTTTCTGTTGTTTGAATACTCTTTTGGCTGAAAACACTGAAAAATATTAGGCAAGTAATTATAGCAACTCTGGATTCTGATTATTTTCCCAGGTAGGCTGTTATTATCTTTATTTTGTTTTTATTTTTTAATGACTTGCCTGGACTATATCTGTGTGCTTGTTCTCTTCCTTCAGTATGTGGCCACTGTGCCTCTGTTCATTTTTTTTTTAATTGTCATTATTTTTGTTTTAGCCTTATAGCCTAAGGATCACACCTGTGCCTGAACAGTTTAGTGGTTAGGCAATCATTTAGCCAGATTTTGTCCCCAGATATGTCAAACCAATAAGGCTTGCATCCTTTCCTGACAGATTTGTGTGTGATTCAGGGAACACATTTAAATGTCAGGCAGCCTCCTAGTCAGCTGTACATGTATAGACAGCTTACTTAGTCTCTCTATGGCTCTCTGACGTGTAAGATGTCCTGGTTAAATGCCTGGCTAGTACATCATTCTGCTGCACATCCCAACATAACTCCACCCTCTTCTTTACCTTTCTTGCTTTCTACTGAGTTTGCTGCTTTTATTGACAATGCCCCCCGGTGTCGAATTTTTGCCCTGTGCCAAATCAGATTAGCCTCCTCTAGCAATAAAGCTGCTCATTTTTACAACCAGCCCTGCCTTCACAGCACTACAAACTTAACTGAACTGGGAAAAGGGGAAAATGGAACATCCCCTGGCAAGAATTCCCTGGTAACAACAGACTTTACTGTTTGTATCTGGAGCTCAAGGGTTTTTCATGAATAAATGTGTCTCTATTTGTTGTTTACTTTTGGTCATTTTCTAGAGCTGTGAAGTGGTTGTTTTTGACCATATTGTCCAATTTCAGACTTGTTTAGCAGATGATGAGGATATTATTTCAGAATCTATAAGAGGAATAAGGAGGGAGACAACCTCAAAAAAACAGTTCTGGGCCAAATCTCTTAGCGGCCCTGTGGGAGTTAAAATAGGCTTGTGGGTTTTTTTAAAGGCTGTGAATAGACAGAGAGAAAAGATTGACTGAGTGTTGGGAAAAAAATGGATTGTGGAACCTCACAAGAGAAGAGGGTGTTGCACGGGGTAAGGAGACATTACCTTTTGGCCTTATGGTATTGAAAGGTGGGGCTTGTGAGAACCAGGAGCCTCTCAGCTCTCAGTGAAGGACTGACTATAAGTTTTCTGAATTCCTTTAAGACAGAGGAGGAGGACTTTTATGTGAAGAACAGAAGGATAGAGGTGCTTGCTGACAGATGGTGGCTCTAGAGGACATTGTCGGACATGATCGAGCAAGGGAGGTTGGCAGAAAAACCGGAGGAGAGGTGAGAATTCTCCAAACAATAATACAACCTGAGGGCCTGACATTTGGGTATGAGGGTAAAACAACAACAACAAAAAATTTCTCCTCTCCAAAACCAGAGACACGTAATTAAAGAAAAAAAAGCCAGTGTTTACTTATGCTAAGTGTACTTTTAAGGGAATCAGCAGATAACTACAAATTAGTAACTAACCTTGTCTTCATCATCATCATATTCTTATTATATTAAGTGCATCACTGTTTGGGAGTATTTAAAAAAAGCCAGTGTGACTAATACAGTTGACTTCCATGTTTCAATGTATATTGTTAATGTGGAAACACAAATGAATACCTGGAGAAGCTTCCTTCTAAGGTGATACCTCTCTACCACCTGTCTAACAATTCATTGTAGCCCTGGGGCATTTTTTGGAGTCAGCTATTTGTAGTAAAAGGGAACTAATGAATAGTGCAAATGCCGCTAAAAAAAAATTAGAGTGCTTTTATCAGAAGGCACAGATGTTAGCTTATCAGATGCAAGGAAAGGAACCCTTGCTAATTGGATCCTATTCTCCCTCTGTCAGTTTCATTTACGGAGACATTTAAATGTACACAGCTGGAATTTCGAAGTTCTCCTTAAACAAGACTACATAAAACCAAGCTGATATAGAGTACTTCTGTGTCTACTTCCTGTTTCTTTTTTTTAAATTTTTTTATTGTTATGTTATTCACCATACATTACATCATTAGTTCTTGATGTAGTGTTCCATGATTCATTGTTTGTGCATAACACCCAGTGCTCCACGCAGAACGTGCCCTCCTTAATACCCATCACCAGACTAACCCATCCACCCACCCCCTTCCCCTCTAGAACCCTCAGTTTGTTTTTCAGAGTCCATTGTCTCTCATGGTTCCTCTCCCCCTCCGAATTACTCCCCTTCATTCTTCCCCTCCTGCTATCTTCTCCTTTTTCTTTTTTCTTAACATATCTTGCATTATTTGTTTCAGAGGTACAGATCTGTGATTCAACAGTCTTGCACAATTCACAGCGCTCACCATAGCACATACACTACACAATGTCTATCACCCAGCCACCCCATCCCTCCCACCCCCCACCACTCAGCAACACTCAGTTTGTTTCCTGAGATTAAGAATTCCTCATATCAGTGAGGTCATATGATACATGTCTTTCTCTGATTGACTTATTTCACTCAGCATAACACCCTCCAGTTCCATCCATGTCGTTGCAAATGGCAAGATCTCATTCCTTTGGATGGCTGCATAATATTCCATTGTGTATATATACCACTTCTTCTTTATCCATTCATCTGTAGATGGACATCTTGGCTCTTTCCACAGTTTGGCTATTGTGGACATTGCTGCTATAAACATTGGGGTGCACGTACCCCTTCGGATCCCTACATTTGTATCTTTGGGGTAAATACCCAGGAGTGCAATTGCTGGATTGTATGGAAGCTCTATTTTCAACTGTTTCAGGCACCTCAATACTGTTTTCCAGAGGGCTTGCACCAGCTTGCATTCCCACCAACAGTGTAGGAGGATTCCCCTTTCCCCGCATCCCTGCCAACATCTGTCGTTTCCTGACTTGTTAATTTTAGCCATTCTGACTGGTGTGAGCTGGTATCTCATTGAGGTTTTGATTTGGATTTCCCTGATGCCGAGCGATGTTGAGCACTTTTTCATGTGTCTGTTGGCCACTTGGATGTCTTCTTTGGAAAAATGTCTGTTCATGTCTTCTGCCCATTTCTTGATTGGATTATTTGTTCTTTGGGTGTTGAGTTGGATAAGTTCTTTATAGATTTTGGATACTAGCCCTTTATCTGATATGTCATTTGCAAATATATTCTCCCATTCTGTCGGTTGCCTTTTGGTTTTGTGGACTGTTTCTTTGGCTGTGCAAAAGCTTTTTATCTTGATGAAATCCCAAGAGTTCATTTTTGCCCTTGCTTCCCTTGCTTTTGGCGATGTTTCTAGGAAGAAGTTGCTGCGGCTGAGGTCGAAGAGGTTGCTGCCTGTGTTCTCCTTTAGGATTTTGATGGACTCCTGTCTCACGTTTAGCTCTTTCAACCATTTGGAGTCTATTTTTGTGTGTGGTGTAAGGAAATGGTCCAGTTTCATTCTTCTGCATGTGGCTGTCCAATTTTCCCAACACCATTTGTTGAAGAGACTGTCTTTATGCCGTTGGACATTCTTTCCTGCTTTGTCAAAGATGAGTTGACCATACACTTGAGGGTCCATTTCTAGGCTCTCGATTCTGTTCCATTGATCTATGTGTCTGGTTTTGTGCCAGTACCATGTCTTGTCTTGATGATGGCAGCTTTGTAATAGAGCTGGAAGACTGGAATTGTGATGCCGCCAGCTTTGCTTTTCTTTTTCAATATTCTTCTGGCTATTCAGGGTCTCTTTGGGTTCCATACAAATTTTAGGATTATTTGTTCCATTTCTTTGAAAAAAGTGGATGGTATTTTGATGGGGATTGCATTGAATGTGTAGATTGCTCTAGATAGCATTGACATCTCCATAATGTTGGTTCTTCCAATCCATGAGCATGGAACGTTTTTCCATTTCTTTGTGTCTTCCTCAAGTTCTTTCATGAGTATTTTATAGTTTTCTGAGTACAAATCCTTTGCCTCTTTGGTTAACTTTATTCCTAGGTATCTTATGGTTTTGGGTGCAATTGTAAATGGGATCGACTCCTTGATTTGTCTCTCTTCTGTCTTGTTGTTGGTGTATAGGAATGTCACTGATTTCTGTGCATTGATTTTATATCCTGCTACTTGACTGAATTCCTGTATGAGTTCTAGCAGTTTTGGGGTGGAGTCTTTTGGGTTTTCCACATACAGTATCATATTATCTGCAAAGAGTGAGAGTTTGACTTCTTCTTTGCCGATTTGGATGCCTTTGATTTCTTTTTGTTGTCTGATTGCTGTTGCTAGGACTTCTAATAATATGTTGAATAGCAGTAGTGAGAGTGGACATCCCTGCCGCATTCCTGACCTTAGGGGAAAAGATCTCAGCTTTTCCCGATTGAGAATGATATTCGCTGTAGGGTTTTCATAGATGGCTTTTATGATATTGAGGTATGTACCCTCTATCCCTATATTCTGAAGAGTTTTGATCAAGAAAGAATGCTGTACTTTGTCAAATGCATTTTCTGCATCTATTGAGAGGATATATGATTCTTGCTCTTTCTTTTGTTAATGTATTGTATCACGTTGATTGATTTGCGGATGTTGAACCAACCTTGCAGCCCAGGGATAAATCCCACTTGGTCGTGGTGAATAATCCTTTTAATGGACTGTTGGATCCTATTGGCTAGTATTTTGGTGAGAATTTTTGCATCCATGTTCATCAAGGATATTGGTCTGTAGTTCTCCTTTTTGATGGAGTCTTTGTCTGGTTTTGGGATCAAGGTAATGGTGGCCTCATAAAACGAGTTTGGAAGTTTTCCTTCCATTTCTATTTTTTGGAACAGTTTCAGGAGACTAGGTATTAATTCTTCTTTAAATGTCTGATTGAATTCCCCTGGGAAGCCATCTGGCCCTGGGCTTTTCTTTCTTGGGAGATTTTTGATGACTGCTTCAATTTCCTTAGTGGTTATAGGTCTGTTCAGGTTGTCTATTTCTTCCTGGTTCAATTTTGGTAGTAGATACATCTCTAGGAATGCACCCATTTCTTCCAGGTTATCTAATTTGCTGTCATAGAGTTGCTCATAATATGTTCTTAGAATTGTTTGTATTTCTTTGGTGTTGGTTGTGATCTCTCCTCTTTCATTCATGATTTTGTTGATTTGGGTCATTTCTCTTTTCTTTTGGATAAGTCTGGCCAGGGGTTTATCAATCTTGTTAATTCTTTCAAAGAACCAGCTCCTAGTTTCGTTGATCTGTTCTACTGTTCTTTTGGTTTCTAGTTCATTGATTTCTGCTCTGATATTTATTATTTCTCTTCTGCTGGGTTTAGGCTTTATTTGCTGTTCTTTCTCCAGCTCCTTTAGGTGTAGGGTTAGGTTGTGTATTTGAGACCTTTCTTGCTTCTTGAGAAAGGCTTGTGTTGCTATATACTTTCCTCTCAGGACTGCCTTCACTGTATCCCAAAGATTTTGAACAGTTGTGTTTTCATTTTCATTAGTTTCCACGAATTTTTTTAATTCTTCCTTAATTTCCTGGTTGACCAATTCATTCCTTAGTAGGATGCTCTTTAGCCTCCATGTTTTTGAGTTCTTTCCGACTTTCTTCTTGTGATTGAGTTCTAGTTTCAAAGCGGTGTGGTCTGAAAATATGCAGGGAATGATCCCAATGTTTTGGTACCGGTTGAGACCTGATTTGTGACCTAGTATGTGATCAATTCTGAAGAATGTTCCATGGGCACTAGAGAAGACTGTGTATTCCGTTGCTTTGGGATGGAATGTTCTGAATATGTCTGTGAAGTCCATTTGGTCCAGTGTGTCATTTAAAGTCTTTATTTCCTTGTTGATCTTTTGCTTAGATGATCTGTCCATTTCAGTCAGGGGGGTGTTAAAGTCTCCCGCTATTATTGTATTGCTGTCAATGTGTTTCTTTGCTTTTGTTTAATTGCTTTATATAATTGGCTGCTCCCATGTTAGGGGCATAGATATTTACAATTGTTAGATCTTCTTGTTGGATAGACCCTTTAAGTAGGATATAGCATCCTTCCTCATCTCTTATTACAGTCTTTGTTTTAAAATCTAATTTGTCTGATATAAGGATTGCCACCCCAGCTTTCTTTTGGTGTCCATTAGCATGGTAAATGGTTTTCCACCCCCTCACTTTCAATCTGGGGGTGTCTTTGGGTCTCAAATGAGTCTCTTGCAGACAGCATATTGATGGGTATTGTTTTTTAATCCAATCTGATAGCCTGTGTCTTTTGATCGGGGCATTTAGCCCATTTACATTCAGGGTAACTATTGAAAGGTATCAATTTAGTGCCATTGTATTGCCTGTAAGGTGACTGTTACTGTATATTGTCTGTGTTCCTTTCTGATCTATGCTGCTTTTAGGGTCTCTCTTTGCTTAGATGACCCCTTTCAATATTTCTTGGAGGGCTGGTTTTGTGTTTGCAAATTCCTTTAGTTTTTGTTTGTCCTGGAAGCTTTTTATCTCTCCTTCAATTTTCCATGAGTGTCTAGCTGGATATAGTATTCTTGGCTGCATATTTTTCTCGTGTAGTGCTCTGAAGATATCATGCCAGTCCTTTCTGGCCTGCCAGGTCTCTGTGGATAGGTCTTTTGCCAATCTAATGTTTCTACCATTGTAGGTTACAGATCTCTTGTCACGAGCTGCTTTCAGGATTTTCTCTTTGTCTCTGAGACTCGTAAGTTTTACTATTAGATGTTGGAGTGTTGACCTATTTTTATTGATTTTGAGAGGGGTTCTCTGTGCCTCCTGGATTTTGATGCCTGTTTCCTTCCTCACATTAGGGAAGTTCTCTGCTATTATTTGCTCCAATATACCTTCTGCCCCTCTCTCTCCTTCTTCTTCTTCTGGGATCCCAATTATTCTAATGTTGTTTCGACTTATCGTATCGCTTATCTCTCGAATTCTGCCCTCGTGATCCTGTAGTCGTTTATGTCTCTTTTTCTCAGCCTCTTTATTTTCCATCATATGGTGTTCTATATTGCTGATTCTCTCTTCTGCCTCATTTATCCTAGCAGTTAGTGCCCCGATTTTTGATTGCACCTCATTAATAGCCTTTTTGATTTCGACTTGGTTAGATTTTAGTTCTTTTATTTCTC
Source organism: Zalophus californianus (assembly GCF_009762305.2). NCBI lineage: Eukaryota > Metazoa > Chordata > Mammalia > Carnivora > Otariidae > Zalophus > Zalophus californianus. The sequence continues at coordinate 129,042,897 of NC_045601.1, forward strand.
CAGAAAGGGTTTCTCTAATAACTTCCACACTTTTTTCAAGCCCAGCTAGTATCTTTAAAGTCATGTTTCTGAACTCTAGGTCCGACATCGTACTAATGTCCGTATTGAGTAGGTCCCTGCCTGAAGGTACTATCTCTTGTTCTTTTTGCTGAGGTGATTTTTTTTCATCTTGTCATTTTTTCCAGAGGAGAATAGATGAATGAGAGAACAAAATGCTAACAGGTTAACAACGTCCCCAGCAAATATACTCTATACAAATCAGAAAAGACCTGAAACCTGGGGAAAAGAAAGGGAAAGAAAGAAAAAAGAAAGAAAGAAGAAAAAAAAGAAAAAGGTTAAAAGCAAAAACAGAACAATACAAAAAAAACCGAATATGATCAAATATGATCAGGCTAGTGCATAGATCAGTGCCACATACTAGATTTTCGGCGTATTTTGGTCTGTTAGAAGAAAGTGCCTACTAAAATTTTAAAGGAAGAATGACTGATATATGTACAAAATAAGGGTTGATACCATGAAGGGATGGAAGATGACTGTAAAGATGAAAATTATAGAAAATTTTATAAAAGGAATTGATACAATAAGAAGTTGTTGAAAAAAGAAAGAAGACGATTTAAAAAAAAAAAGGGGAGAGAATGTGATCAGGCAGGAGACTAGAACAAAGCCATACACTAGTGATTTAGGGTATATTTTGATCTGTTAGAAGAAACTGTATCTCAAACTTTTAAAGAGAGAACAACTTATATATATATGCCAAAAATAAGGGTAACTACTATGAAGGGATAAAATATGACTCTAAAAATGAAAAATAAAAAATGTTTTTTTAAAAAAAGGGATTGATAAGATGTTGGTTGAAAAAGGGAAAAAGAGAAATTAAAAAAACAGCTAAAAAATTAACTTTGAAAAACTAATGAATCATGGTAAAAAAAGCCATGAATTCTATGTGCAGTATTCCCTTAGTGCTGGAGTTCTCCTGCACTTGATTGGTAAACTTGGTCTTGGCTTGCTGGCTCTTGGTGCTGATCTTCTGGGGGAGGGGCCTGTTGCTGTGGTTCCCAAATGTCTTTGCCCAAGGTGGAATTGCCCTGCCCTTGTCGGTCCGGGCTAAGCAAGCTGCTTGGGTTTGCTCTCAGGAGCTTTTATTTCCTGCAAGCTCTCGGCACAGCTTTGGAGGACCAGGGCGAAAATGGTGGCCTCCCACTCTCTGCCTGGAGGAGCTGAGAACTCAGGGCCCCGCTCCTCAGTGCGCCCCCAGAGAAAAGCAGTCAGTCACTCCCGTCTCCCCGGTCTCCGGCCGCACTCCGTGCTCACCCGGCCTGTGACCGAGCGTTGCTATCTCTGTCACCCGACCCCGTGTGGAGTCTCCAAACCCAGCAGATCCCTGCGGTGCGCTCCCGCCCCGCTCCTCCTGGGGGAGGGAGGGGAGTCTCCCGGGCTCTGCAGCTTGTTGGGTCCCTGCTGGAGGAGCCGTGCCCCGACTGGGCCGCGGATCACAGTTTATGGCAACCCCGAGCTGAGAGCCCGCGCCTCGGCTCCGTCTCTGCAGCCGGCTTCCCCGCTCCGATACCTGGGAGCTCTGCCGCACTCAGGCACCCCCGGTCTCTCTGTGACCCCGAGCGTCCTGAGTCCACACTGTCCCGTGAGGGTTCCACCCCCCACTTAGCCACTGGAGCGACGTCCCTCAGCGGAGCCAACTTCTAAACGTTCCGATTTTGTGCTCTGTGGCTCTATCACTTGCCAGAAGTGGTGGCGGAGCCCCCTCCCCCGCCGTCTATTCTCCCGAATATCGCCTCAGATTCACTTCTCCGCACGTCCTACCTTCCAGTAAGTGGTCGCTTCTCTGTTCAGAGTTGTTGCTACTCTCCTGTTCGATCTCCTGTTGAGTTCCTAGGTGTTCAGAATGGTTTGATCCCTATTCAGCTGAATTCCTGAGACCAGACGAAATCCAGGTCTCCTATTCCTCCGCCATCTTGCTCCGCCCCTCCCTGTTTCTTTTTTTTTCTAGCTTGGCTCATCTTTTCGCAGGAAGATGTCAGTAACACTGGAATAAGGTATTAAGCAAATAGAAAAAGTTTCCAAAAGATAAGAATGCATAGGGAATTGACAGCAAGAACGTAAGTTGTTGAATTTCCAATTTCAAACTGACTCAAATTAGGCAAGGCATATTTCCAACCCAATCTCGATTTGCAACTGATTTTAAAAAGAACCCTAAGACTTCAGAGTGGAAAGTGACTTTAGATACTATTTAGTCCAACTATTCATTTTGTAAGCTAGAAAGTTGAAGCTCAGAGAGGCGAAATGGCCAGATGAAAACCATAAAGTCCTATCCATGACAGGCCCTCACTAAGATCAAGGTTCCCTGAATCTCAGGTTAGTGCTGCTTTCAACATATCATCTTTCCTCACTCTCAAATCACATGACATAAAGATGTTATTGATTCTGATAGAAATTCGTGTGTGTGTGTGTGTGTGTGTGCGCGCGCGCGTGTGTGTGGTGAGGGGGTCCCCACACCAGCAAGCAACTTTTCAACACCAGTAGGTGTCCTAGAACTATCTACCTGGAAGTAGCATCAGATCCCATGGGTTAAGGATTTGGTCCCACAAAGCTTAAATAAAACTCCCCAAAGCTTAATATTGGCCTCTAAATAAAAGCATTATAAAATTTTCCATGTAGTTCATGTGTATCTGTATACTTCTCTATCTCTATACTGGTGTGAGGGATGAAAAAAAAATTAAATGAGACATGTTTTCCAGGTGAAAACAGAGAAATTGTAGGAATTCTCCATTCAGTCACACACAGATTACCCTAAGTGACTTCGTTGCTCTGTTTCCCTAAATCAAATAAATTATGGTTACCCTAGCCTATTAACTTGATTTCATAGTCAATATGCCATATATCATACTGGATTCTTCAGGGATGCTGGTAAGTATGACTGGAGGTTTTCAAAGTGTTTTGTGGCAAATTTACAATTTATTTCACATTTTCCTTGGCAAACTCTGATTTCCCTGCTCTGGCCACACACATAGAATATTAACTTCTTGACAGGAGTTCAGCCTCGCAGAGTGCCTAGCAAGATATCTGACTCATAGAAGTTGCTGCCTCCTTCTTTGGATTTATGTCCTTCAGTTTTCATGTTAATTTTGTGATTTAAAAATGCTGTGGTCACCATTTGTGGTATGCACATGTTCATTTTTTGGACAATCATCCTAATCCCTTTATTTTTGTTGAATTACTTTTTTATTTTATTTTTAAAAAACTATTTTGTGTCAAACTAGGACCTTATCGAAAAAATATGCTAAGAAAAATTTTGAAATTAAAAGCTAACACTCCTAGTGTAAAAAAAAAAAAGTTTGCTCCAACAATAAAGAAATTTTAAGAACTCTACTCCCATCACTTTTAAGAGCTAGTGATTCAATAAATACTAAGTAGCTAGACCTCGGACAGAAATCTCCGAAGTAAAGGTCTTCTTTAATAACCTTGGTGATGATGCACAGATAACTAGTGGAAATAACTGCTTCCACATCGCCAGAGATCTATATGTGGACCTGGTTCAGTAGTTGGACAAATAAATCTGGAAAAGCATAAAAGCAGACTCCAGGGTTTTGTTACGGTTCTGAGAATGGTGGTCACTGAGGGTGATGGCTTCTGTGTCAAATGTGGAGAAATTGGGATTCCTGGCCAGCTTGGAGACTAGAAGCATAAAGCAGTTTTGTATGGCAGTCGGTAAATTCCCAGGATGATACAAAAGCTGGAAAGTGTGCATTAACCAGTATTCTTCTGAACCGCACTATTTATGGCTTTTAGCAGTTTCGAATCAGGGTGTTAGATATGGAATTCACTGCTTCCTTGGATGGATTCTATAACCCAAAGAATGCAGCTCAGCTTCCCTCCACCAGCTTTAGTGAGATATTATTGACATATAACATATGTAAGTAAGATGTACAATATGATGATTAGGTACATGTATCTATTACAAAATGATAACCACAATAAGACTAATTAACATCTTCATCTCTTTACATAATTACGATGTGTGTGTGTGTGTGTGTGTGTGTGTGTGTGTGTGTTGAAGACATTTAAGATTACTCTCTTAACAACTCTCCAGTAGAGGCATATTTTGTTGATATTGCAGGTTGGGTTCTAGACCACTGCAATAAAGTGAATGTTAAAATAAAGCGAGTCAAATAAATTTTGTGGTTTTCCAGTGCATATAGAAGTTATGTTTACACTATACTGTAATCTAGTAAATGTGCAATAGAGTTATGTCTGAAAAAGCAATGTATATACCTTAATTAATAAATACTTTGTTGTTAAAAATGCTAACCATCATCTGAGCTTTCATCAAATCATATCACTGATCACAAATCACCAAAACAAATATAATAAAATGAAAAAGCTTGAACCATTGTGAGAATCACCAAAATGCGACACAGGACACAAAGTGAGCAAATATTATTGGAAAAAATATGTGCTGATTGACTTGCTCAAAGCAGGGTTTCCACAAACCTTCAATCTGTAAAAAATGCAGTATCTGCTAAGTGCAATAAAGCCAGGGACAATAAAATGAGGATTGCCTAAATATAACACAGCACTGGTTGTCACCACGCTGTGCATCAGATGCTCAGATCCTATGTATCTTATAGCTATGAGTAAATGCCCTTCAATCAACATCTCCCAGTTTCTGACAACCACTCTCTATTTCTAGGAGTTCATCTTTTTTTAAAAAAAGATTTTATTTATTTATTTGAGAGAGACATAGTGAGAAAGAGCATGAGCAGGGGGGCAGATGGACAGGGAGAAGCAGACTCTCTGCTGAGCAGGGAGCCCGACATGGGACTTGATCCCAGGACCCTGAAATCATGACCCAAGCCAAAGGCCGACCCTTAACCGACTGAGCCACCCAGGCGTCCCTCTATGAGTTCATCTTATTTAATTCCACATATAAGTGAGATCATACAGTATTCTTTCTCTGAGTTATTTCACTTAGCATCGGGTCCTCAAAGTTTATGTATATACCACATTTTACCCATCCCATCCATTGAGGGACACTTAGGTCCTTTCCAAATCTTGGGAATTGTGAATAACATTGCAATAAATGTGGCGATATAGACATCTCTTCAAGACAGTGTTTTCATTTCGTCCAGATATATACCCAGCAGTGGGATTGTTGGATTACATGGTAGTTCTATTCTTAAGTTTTTGAGGAAACCCCATACTCTTTTCCATAATGGCTGCACCAATTTACATTCCCGCCAACAGTGCACCAGTGTTCCCTTTTCTCCACAGCCTCACCAACACTTGTTATTTCTTGTTATTTTGAAAACAGACATTCTAACAGTTGTGAGGATATAACTCATTATGGTTTTGATTTACATTTCTCTAATGATTAGTGATGTTGAGCATCCTTTCATGTACCTATTGGCCATTTGGATGTCTTTAGGAAAATGTCTATTAGATACTCTGTCCATAGTGCAATTGGATTGTTTGGGGTTTTTTTTTCTATTGAGTTGTAGGAGTCCTTTATATATGTTTGGATATTAAGTCCTTAACAGATAGATGGTCTGCAAATATTTTCTCCCATTCCATAGTTGCCCTTTTATTTTCTTCATGTTTCTTTTGCTATGCAGAAGCTTTCTAGTTTGATGTAGTCCCACTTGTTTATTTTTTGCTTGTGTTCCTTGCACTTTTGGTGAGCTAGTTTCTTGATTCACTGGAGCTTACTAGGGGCATGGTGTCACAGGATTGCCTGGGTCACTGGAGCTGACTGGTGCTAGGGTGAGGGAGGGGCCTGGGTTAAGGGAGGCTTGCAGGGAACCCCTAGGGTTGTGAGAGTTGGCTTGGTGCTGGGTCTGGGGTCACAGTGAAGTCCACCACCCACTTTCCCCTCTTTCTCTCACAGAGTAGGTGTCTCTCCCAGCCAGCTTGCCCAGGCTTGGGGAAAGGGTAGTGGAAATTGTGTGAATCTAACTTTCTTACCCTCATTGCATCTTTTTTACTTCTGTGCTTCATCCAGGTGCTATAATCCAGTACCTGCAATCCTTGGCTTTGGTGAAAGTATTTTTATGCATAATTACTTGTTCAAATTGGTGTTTCCAAGGAGAACAAGCAGTAGAAATTCCTATGCCACCATTTTGCTGACATCAGACAGTTGTTATTTTCTTAATGCTATTAGATTGATTTACTAATATTTCTGGAGTGCTACTTCCAAATAATAACCTTTCTGATAATAAATATAATATAATATAATAAATATAATATAATATAATAAATATATTATTTCAATAATAGTATTTTCTAAATAATATTATCTGAATTATGTTATCAAATAATACTATTTCAATTCTAAATATTTCACTTGTCCCATAGATATTTTTTGAATGTGTGGCTCTCTGCTACCAGAAAAATTGGTGAGAATTCTGACTCACATTTCCATATTCACTGTAGCTTTCCTGGCATGCAAAGTGGCAGAAGACTTGATTTGGGCCGTACACCAGACAATATCTCGTAGTTGAGCACAAAGTCACCCCTCCACCCTTCCTTCAGTATTCAGAATAATGAAATCAACATCCCAGAGCTGGTTTCCATTAAAACACATTTAAAACCAGTGAGTGTACATCTTAAGTAAATATTATGGTTTTACATGCAGTGGAAAAATAAATAAATGAAGCCGAGCACGAAGGTAAGCATTTATACTGAACAACAATCATTAGAGCCTTCGAGTTGTCCATTCAAGGGGGCCATGTAGGTGAGGAAAGGAGGGTGGAGGAACTGGGTTTGGGAGAGCTTTGTATGTCTCAGATGAGGTCTCTGCATGGGATGGTTCAGGGAGACCAGAGATGGGGTCACTGAAGCGAATGATCTATCTTATAAATTAGACTTCAACTAGTGTAAAAGCTGCTGAAGTGAGGGACGAATTGTTTTGGTAGCCTGTCTGAAATCATTTCCAACCTGACAAGACGCCAGCAGCGTGGTGTGATCTCCCAGCCTTCCTCTCTCACGCTGGGAGAGTAGCAGAGCTGAACAGGAGAAAATCCTCATCATGGAGGAAGCACCACCACTAAATCCTAAGGCCCAACATTGCCGTCTGCCCCACTCACCACCTCCCTCCGTCCCCTCCCGTCCCCTCCACCCTCCCTCCTCTGCCCTCCCTCAGTGGGTATAGAAATCAGTCTTTTATGGAATCAGAATGAGTTGATATAAGCAATAGGAACAAAAAACAACATCAAAAGAAATTACACTGCCATCAAACTATCTCATAATATCATTAGTGACCTAAATTAAAGCAAGATAATTGCCCCAGCAGACAACAAGCAGCCATGAAGAATACTAATAACACGGAAAGCACATTCTGACACCCTGCCAGGAGCCAAGCTTGACGACAGTCCTGCAATTTTTGTGCCGATTGACTGACAAACCTTTTCTCTCAAGTTTAGGAAAATAAAACCAATGAAACTCACCTTTTTGTTTGTTTGTTTGTTTGTTTTATGCTTCTTGTTTTTAGGAGCTTTCTTGGTAAAAGTGGCAGAAGCAGAAATGGGACCCGTGAAAGCTCTGCTGGATTTTGTGGAAGTCGGTGTCCTATAAAGTCCGAGAAATGCTAAATAAGCCATGGCTTTGGTGAGAGAACAAAAACAATGTGATTTCTGACATATAGGTCAATGGCGTATTGGCCGTGTTTCACTTCATTTTCCGTAATAAATTGGGTAAGTAAGTAATTCTGCCTCAATTTTTTTAACCCTCTAATAATACCAATTTTACCAATTATGTTTCACATCAGCAACTTGTGGGCATGCTAAGGTTAAACACAGACAAAGACTGGGACTCCAGGGTGGCTCAGTTAGTTAAGCCTCTGACTTGGCTCGGGTCATGATTCCAGGGTCCCAGGATTGAGCCCACCTTCCCCTCCTTGCTCAGTGGGGAGTCCACTTCTCCTTCTCCCTCTGCCCCTCCCCCTGCGCATGTGTACTCTCTCTCTCTCAAATAAAATATTAAAAAAAAATAGACAAACACTGAAATGACCCTACTTTTCTCCCCTCATACCTTTCTAGAGTCAAATTTGACATGAATAAATTTGAATAAAATGATTAGCGGCAATTTTACAGATTGGGATAAACTAGTTCTCTCTGTCCTGTATGAGAAGTCCTCATGAGTTATATGTGGTGGGGTTAAAACTTGAAGCTGAGGGTCCCTCTTCACAAACCCAGCAGGATCCTTGAGCCACTATTTAAGTGATGTACAGATACATAGCACCCACCTCAGTTCTACTGAATGAGGATAGGGTGTAAATTAGGGTCTATTAACAACCTAAGAATGTTTTATTTCTTATGCTTCTCATTTGAAAGGGGATAACGAATGCAAAGGTTTTCCATCTGCTTCCTTAGGAGTGCAAAAGAAAGAGGTTCTGTCCACCAGGCCCTGCCTACCTTGTTCTCACTGGTGCTTAAGAGAGCCAAGCAGGATCTTCTTCCAGGGGATGTGTGTGGGCAGACTGCTGAACTCCTTCAGGGCAGTCAAGATCTAGAAATTTCCACATCCTGGACTACTCACATAGTGCTTGACAAATCAAAATGTCCTATAAATGCTTTTTGGAGTGAAAACTAGCAACCTGCCCTATGCCCACACCTATATTATGTTGTCTTCATTTTGGTGAATTCTGTGGAAAATAAAACTTCACATTATTTTCAGATATTTGGTGCTGACTTTTATTCTCCTCTTGTACCTTTTTATGGTCATTATTCCACATCCTCCCAGTAAACAACTTTGGTGCAACTAAAGACAGGTGTGACAGAGTACAAAGAGCTCTGGTCCTGGTCAGGCTGCCTGGACAATACTGTGAGGTCTTGGGGAGTTATACAGCAGGACTGGGTCTCCCTACCTCTATTTTCAAAATGGAGATAGGATCTTCCACATGGAGTTGACAGGAAGTTTAAACCGTGCTTAGCACGGTTCTTAATAACTATTAGCTAAATTTCCATTATACTTGGCTATGACTGATATACATTATTAATGGTCATATCAAAAGTAGAGTTCATGGGGTGCCTGGGTGGCTCAGTCTGTTAAGCGTCCGACTCTTGATTTCAGCTCATGTCATGATCTCAGGGTTCTGGGATCAAGCCCCATGTCGGACTCCACACTCAGTGGGGAGTCTGTTTCTCCCTCTGCCCCTCCCCCAGCTCCCCCTGCTCTGGCTCTCTCCTTGTCTCTCAAATAAATAAATAAAAAATAAATAAAATCTTTAAAAAAGTAGAGTTTACTGTAGAGATCATATAGCTCACCAGCCTCCGTTTAAACTTTAGAAAATAACCCCCAAAATATCCAATAAATTTCCTAAGTCAGTACAACAAATTAGTAATAGAGATAAGACAACAATCCGTTCCCCTAAGCAATAATCACCGCTTTTTTCCCATACACCTCAGTGTCTCATTACCAGATCACTGTCTGAGTGTCAGACTCATTTTGATGTGGCAAAATTTTTATACCAACGTAGAATATGTATCTTTAATGCACTGCATAGTGCCTTGCCTCTAAGAGGTGACCAATATATCTAGTTTTTAAAGTCATTGAATAAGTAAAATCTTTCTAAATGGTCAACAAGATCAGTGGTTCCAGCCTGGCGACAGTTTTCCACCCGCTCCACCCCAAGACATTTGCCAGTTCAAGGTCAAGTCTTTCAGAACTTGGGAGAGAGGGTACTACTTAGGGCATCTAATGGATGAAGGCCAGAGTTGCTGTCCACACTCCGTAATTCAGGGACGGCATTCCACAGTAAAGAATTATCCTGTCCATTATCAATACTGCTGTGTGGCAGAAAGCCTGAACTGGATCCATTTTCAGGATTTCCAAGTTCTTTCTCTTTTAGTTACAAAAATTATTTATTCATGCTAATTTTACCTTCATAATCATTTTGAATTCATTTTCTCTAAATGATATACAAAACTAGTTGTTTCAAGTGGCAAATAAATACAAATGTAAAAATACTTCGGTTGTATTTGTTTCTTTTTGATTACTTGAAATTCCTTGGTTCAAGTTTAGGAAAATTAGATCCAAAGAAGAACTTTACTTGAAAACTGGGGCTATTTCTTAATCCAGTAGTTCCCAAAAGTTAGTGAGCACCAGAAACATCTGGAAGTTTTGTTAAAATACTATTGCCGGCCCTAGTCCCAGAGTTTCTGATTCAAGGACTGTGGTATGGGAATGGAGAACTTGTATTTCTAGTTAATTCCCAGATGCTGATTCTGCTGGATGAGGATGTCACCGTGAGACTCACTGTGTTAATGTCCTAATTTCACCATTAGGTTGGGTGTGTGTTCTGCTTTATTTTAAATTCTCCCTGCTTTGTTTTGACACTCATGAGCAAGCCAATAGCCATTTGATTTTGATGAAAACATTTAAGTGGATCATATAGAAGCCGAAAATGAGCCAAAAGAATTCTATTCTTTAGGGTGTTTGGTTGAGCATGCTAGCACATATGAATAAAGTCTTCTGAGAATGCCATAGACAGCTGGGGATGACATTCTTCCATAACTCTTTCCCTGCACTCTCTCACCTTTCTTATGTCTAAAATGTGTTACCATTGATTCAATGACAGGTTAGACATTTAGACAACTGCCAGTCTGACATTAACAGAGTTAACTACAAAAGAAACATCCACGTAGGTTCTGTTTATTACTTTTGCAATTAGATTTGCATGCCATTGATGCCTGTTCCCAGGTGTGCATTTATGATATAGAAAAGGGAAGATGAAAATGAGGCCAGATCTATGGCAAGTTCCTACTTAGCCTACTTTTTCCTCTCTTGCTTACACGTATTTTCCTACCCTGTGAATCAGATGAAAACCAGGAAAAACAAGAGTAAGCAATAACAGTGCTTACCCTAGCTGGAAATTTCTAGTCCACAACAGCAGGCCTGGTTTTGATTACATCTAGTAATCAAGCTGTGTGTAGTAGGACTTGACTTAATGTCTCAGGAAATGTTAATCTGCACATTGGAAAGCTTGATACTAAAGATTGTACGATCCATTGACTTGGACAAGATGTCACAGTTCATCATACTTTTTATTATGTTACTATTTTTGAGATAGGAAAGACTCCTTAGGATAATTGAGTAGTTGGTTAATAATTGGGTAATAGTGTTTTCTAGGCATGGGTTAGAAGACAGTATTATAAAAGGGAAAACAACATCTTAATGCTGCTGAATTGAGCAAGGTAGCAGTGAGTTCTGTTATATATCAATTATAAAGTCCAGTGAAATTAACTTGGCATTTCAAAATTAAATGTCCTTGGACTTTACCCCTTTTAACTCTATGCGTGGGTCTTGAATTCTGCAAGAGAGGAGGGAATAGAGCTCATTACTTTGCTATGATTTTGGAGTCTAGAGAAATGACTTGTGCTTAGCACTTTCAAGCTTATATTAGTACAATTCCCAATTGTTATGCCCTGCAGAAATCTGTCTTAGAAGTCAGGGAATACTTCACTGGTATTAAGCCACTATACACACATGCACATGTAGGTACACACACACACACACACACACACACACACACACACACACACACCATTATCTGTTAAAATGTATAACCGGGAATATAAATAGTCACTTATTCCAAATGCTTAATTATGAAGTTGTTAATTCAGTGTTAAGTAAGGTCATAGTCCAGAGCATATGTTAGATTCATTCATTCATTTATTTCTTCTTTTATTCATGATATATGATATACGTCAGATGCTAACCACTGTTCTAGGTGGAGCTACCCAGATTCCTCCTGGCAAATCTGTCTTTATACATGGATATATCAGCTGGAATTAAATGATGCAAACAATAGCTTTTTATATAAAGTGAGTGAAATAACACAAAATTTAACTATAAAGTAATAAGGCTAACTTCGAAAGTCATATGTGACCCCATAAGTTGACTGACAATTGGTACCAATGGAAGATTATGCAAACACTTTGTAGGACTACCATTAGGAGCCATTAGTAAGCATTCTTACTTTACATATCATAATCTGCTAGAAAATATGGCCTCTGGAAAAAGTTTATGGATTTTAAAAATTGCATTAACAATAGTCAAACAAAAATCCCAGACCACTTAAGAAATTTCGGAAATATTTTCTCACTCTCAGGGGATCATGTAAAATCATAGACTTTCATACTAAAAGTGAATAAAAAATCACTGTCAAGAGAAAAATTTGAGGTTATGGTATCCTTTGAGGCAACCAGAAATCTTCTGGGGTTTGTAAAACTCAGGTTGGAAACACTTCACTAGGATAATACTTTAATACAAATTTGAAAATAGAAATAAAATTAAAACTTTCATTTAGTAATAGCTCTGTGCCAAACCCTACAATAGGCTCTGCAGGAAATAGAAACAAGAGTAAGAAATCCTGCTCGCAATTACTTAGAGACGGATGGGTGTTCTCTCTTAAATGGCCTTTATGACATCTATTTAGACGTCTGTGTCCCAAAAGGAGAATGCCATATTGGGGTTAATGTCTCAGTGAGGGAAAAAAAGGAAAAGTAAGTTCAGAAAGAGTATACCTTCTTATTGAATGCATTTTTTTGAGCAAATGAAATAGAGATAACTTGACTTTGATCAGTACTTTGCCCAACTACAAAAACTCCTTGACTTCTAAGTGAAATAAGTCAGTCAGAGAAAGTCAAATACCATATGATTCCACTCATATGTGGAATTTAGAGGAGAAAATGGACAAAGAAAAAAAGACACAGACTCCTTTTATTTTTTCTTTCTTTTTTTTATTATTATGTTATGTTAATCACCATACATTACATCATTGGTTTTTGATGTAGTGTTCCATGATTCATTGTTTGTGTATAACATCCAGTGCTCCATGCAGAATGTGCCCTCCTCAATACCCATCACCAGGCTAACCCATTCCCCCACCCCCCTCCCCTCTAGAACCCTCAGTTTGTTTCTCAGAGTCCATTGTCTCTCATGGTTCCTCTCCCCTCTATCTTCTTCTTCTTTTTTTTTTTTTAACATATAATATATTATTTGTTTCAGAGGTAAAGTTTAATACTAGAGGTCAAGAATTTTTTTTATTTCAACATAATTAGCTCACAATATATGTTAGTTTCAGATGTACAGTATAGTGATTCAACAATTCTATACATGACTCAGTGCTCATCATGACAGGTGCACACCTTAATCCCATTCACCTATCCTTCAGCCATCCTTCATCCACCTCCCTCTGGTAAACATCAGATGTCATGTTGAATAAACAATTGATGTTTTTAAGAGTGGTCACGAAAATCCCATTTTTTAAAATTATTTATTTATTTATTTGAGAGAGAGAGAGAGAGATGAGCCAAAGAGAGGGACAGAGGGAGAAGAGAGAGGATCTCAAGCAGACCTCCAGTTGAGTGTGGAGCCCGACAAAGTGCTTCATCTCAGGACCCTAAGAGCATAACCTGAGCTAAAACTGAGTCGGTGTCTTAACTGACTGGGCCACCCAGGCGCCCCCTAACATCCCATTTTAATTAATCTTATTTAGAAATGATGTTTAAGTTTCTGGAATGGAAGAAGCATTGGTGGATACTTCGTTTCCTCTTGAGTGGAGATTCATTACCCAGAGATAATCTTACCTGATAGGGGTAAGACACAAGCAAACTAATGGGCAAGAGACCAGTGGGTAAGACCACTCAGACCAGAAGACCAGTGGGCAAGATAGAGGGGCGTCCCAGACAGAAAAGATAAAGTCTATACATTCTCTCTCCTCCAGGCAGCCTGCACTCTTGCAGAAAAGGAGACAGTGACTGGGTACCCATGTGTAAGAAGTGACATCAGGCAGCAGGTCGTGGAGAGTGAAGGATCTATTGCTTGGGGACACCATCATAGGCTTTCCTCTGAGAGGGAAGCTAGATGTAGTCCAGGTATCTAGGGATGGGGATTCTCACCCAATGCTCAATTTAAAAAGATGAATTATAAGTCACACCCACTCTTACTCAAAAGTAAGCCCTGGTGCATCAATGTAAACTGTTACACTCTGACCAAGTTTCAACATCAAGTTTATAGCTAAGCCTACAGATTACAAAGCCCACTGAAATCAGAAAGCCTCCTTGGAGTCTCTAGGCACGTTGATCCAAGGGGAACACATTTCAGGCTATGCTGAATGTGTCATGTGTAGTAAGTAACAAAAACCCTCTGGAAGCTTGAGAAGAAGGATTATCTAAGATAGGATACTTTCTGAGAAAATGTCAAGACACCTCAGGTTTTACTTTGTCTCCAGGTAGAAGCTGTTTTTCTCCAGAATTCCTTAGGTTAGTGTTTCAGAAATGTGTGACCTAAGACAGATAATGTGTCTCTAAATTTTTGGAGTCAAAAGACTGTTGCCCTCTTGACTCTGTTTCCTTTGGCCACCTCTCACTCCCTTTTCTGTGATACCGAAGATATCCCGGATTGATACAGAGGACTGTTGCCCACCAAGTGCTTAAAGGGCACTGTCTCTCGGGGTGCCTGGGTGGTTCAGATGGTTGAGGGTCAGACTCTTGGTTTGGGCTCAGGTCATGATCTCAGGGTTGTGAGATCGAGCCCCACGTCAGGCTCTGTGCTCAGCCAAGAGTCTTCTGGAGATTCTCTCTCTCCCTCTGCTTCTCCCACTCCTCCAGCTTGCTCTTTCTCTCTAAAAATAAATCTAAAAAAAAAAAAAAGGACACTGTCTCTCAGTGAAGAGCCACAGCTAAACAGTCTGGCTCCGGCATCATGTTATTGCTTATATACACGTATTTGTGTATACATACATGCCCTTTTCCTCCCAACTCTCCTTGCTCGAAACAAAAGACACAGGAATATTTGTTTTAGTCTTTATTTTAAATCTGATCTCTAGCTATGAAGGAATTAGAGTATTCCTATACACAACATTGTCCACAGTACAACAGCCAATTTGGGGAATGGATTCCCATTGAAATGGGAAATAACCAGTTATTTTCATGGGAAGCATAACAAGTCAGTTTAAGTTGTATTTATCTACAAGCTTTTATAAAGTTATAAGCTGAACTCCTGATACTCTCTTTGGTACAGATTATTATTTTCTTCTACATGCACATTCTGCTTTTTCTGCTCTCAGAAATTCCTTTGAGATGAACAAATGATCCATATGCTGAAAAGGTAAATGGATTGTGCACATGCATGATGCTATGGTAGTTAATTTACCATAGGATATCAACATTAAAATGAGGATTGCCATTTGCATGGGAAACATTGTGATTTTTTTGAAGTGGGGGGAATTTTCAATCTTTGGAAAAGAATTATTTACTCAGAATGTAATGGCTAAGAGTGTAAAACCCAATGTCTTCAGCCTTTCCTCTCACATCTAACCCTGTACTCATGTGAATTTTGCCTTTGGTTTCAAGCAAGTCATTTAATTGTCTGCCCCTTTTTCCTGCCTGACTGAATTTAAACAAACCTATCTCTAAAGTGTATACAAATCAAACTCAGTGGAGATCTGGAAACATCTCAGTTGCGTTTTATTCAAGTCAACGTTGCTATTCAAAAAAATTAGTGAATCACAAATTACGGCACTTGGAAAATTATGCACATTTTGTTTAATTGTGTATAAATGAACCTAGAGGGAGCATAATTCTGTAATTTTCAAGTCAGGAACGGAGGTGAGCAGGTTTCTAGGCATTTTACTAATACAGTACTTTTGCTAGCGGCACACATTATCTTCCCACAGTTATGGAGTCCTAATGTAGCCCTTATCCCATTGAACATTTCATTAGTTGCCATATTTGAAACTTTTCTTATCTAAGAAAATTGCTAAATGTGGGCTATAGTTTAATCTTTTAGTACAAGCCAAATAAGCCATACAAAGAATAAGAAATAAGAAACCACTAAGTTATGCTATGTTGAAAGACCCCTAGTGAGAAATTCTATCTGCAGTCCTTGTCAACTATATTCTAAATGAGATAGATAAATGTTCAAGTGAAACTTTTTCCTTGGAAAAAACTTGGTTGAGCTTCATAAAACTGTGTAGAGCACATAGCAATTCTGTATACATCGTAGAAGTTTCATAAATACCTTATTGAAATAGGAAATGATCGCCTTTCGAACTGTAGTAACATTTATTTTTCTAGTCAATTTAATACATTGTCATTCTAAGTGGCTCAAACCAATCAATAAGACATAATTTACAAAATAGCCTCTTATTTTAAATAAAAAAGGCCCCACGCTTGAATGTGGATTGATTGGCTTTCTAACTGGTAGTTGCAATACTGTGATATCATAGGAAATATGGTTTTGATCTTCCTTCATGGCTTCTGGCATAAGAGCCTCTACAGCCCTAGCAATTTCTTGATAGTTGAGAAGACCATCTTGTGTTATTCAAAATAAGTTCCTGTCAACCATACTTGAGTATATGCTAATGAGATGACCTTGGTGGGCTCTAGAGAGCTTCAGGATGAAGGCTGATTGCCAGAGGAACCAACCCTGTGATTAGAGGTTTAGGACTTGTAGCCCGATCTCAGAACTCTAGGGGCTGAGGGGCTAGGAACAGAGTTAACCATCAATGGCCAGTGATGTAATCAATCCTATCAAGTAATAGAACTTTCATTAAAAAGCCTAAAAGATGAGGTTCAGAGGGTTTCCAGATTAGTGAACACATAGAGATGTGAGCAAGGTTGTGTACCCAGATAGGGCATGGAAGCTCCATGTGTCTGCCCGCCCCCCACCAAAAAATCCTGCCCCACACATTTCTTCCATTTGGCTCTTCTTGAGATATATCCTTTATAATAATCCACTGATAGCAAGTAAAGGGTTTTCCTGAGTTCTGTGAACCATTTCAGCAAAATACTGAACGTGAAGAGGGGATCCTGGGAATCCTCCATTTACAGCTGGTTGGTCAGAAGTACAAGAGGCCTGGGGACTTACTAAGGATGTCTGAAGTGGGGGTGAGGGTGGTCTTGCGGGACTGAGCTCTTAACCTGTGGGGTCTCTTCTGACTCTTACACAATAAGTGTAAGAATTAAATCGAATCACTGGACACCTAACTGATGACCAGAGAGTTAGAGAACTGGTTGTTTGTGTGGAAAAATCAACACATGCGGTGTCAGAAGTGTTGGAAGTGATAACAGATCATAGAAACTGCGTCTAAACAACTTCAAATTACATAGAAATAATATCCTGAACTCCTTATGTGTTCAAGTTGCCAATGATTCTTAGGAGAGAAATAAGAAATTGAAAACAGTATTTTTAGCGCTGCATACAATTGCTACTTTTCCCCCAAGACAGGCTAGAATGAGTGTCCTATCCATCAATAACTTGGCAACTGTCAAGCAGCATAACAGAGGGTTGCTAGAGGAGGGTGGGTATACACAAAGCCCTAACATGGCCTGTCCTGAAATAAATCCATAAGTACAGATGGAGAGAATATGGATGATCCTCTACCTTATGTCACACTGTAAATGGGAGAAAAAGTAAGCAGTTGTACTCTGGAATGTGAAGTTTCCACAAAAGCAAATATGGATTTACAAAACTATTAAATTGATTTTCTTTTTTTTAAGATTTTACTTATTTATCAGGGAGAGAACGTGCACAAGCAGGGGGAATGGCAGGCAGAGGGAGAAGCAGGCTCCCTGCTGAGCAAGGAGCCCAACGTGGGGCTCAGTCCCAGGACCCTGAGATCATGACCTGAGCCGAAGGCAGACGCTTAACTGACTGAGCCACCCAGGCATCCCTGATTAATTTTCTTATTGTGGTTTATTCTACCACACATGGTTAAATAGCTCTACATACACAATGGATGGATAGTAGATACTGTTTTGTCCTTCCTTATTATTTCTATTCCTTTTATTTCAACAAGTATTGCAAGTCGGCTACAGGCTGACCACCTCTTTTAACATATAGGTCGTATTATATTATTCAGGTATGAGGCCAACAGACCAGGAGAGAGCTGTCGTTAAAAAAAAAAAAAAAAAAAAAAAAGTTTATTATTCCTAGATCCCAAGAGAAAGAGGGACACGCCTGGTCGGGGGAAGCACCAGAGCCAGTCAGGAGGCAGAGGGTACAGGATACCCTGGCAAAAAACTTTGTTGTGATTTCTGTGAGAAAGGATAGGTGACATAGAAGAAGCAGATTGAGGATTGGCTAGTTTGAATAATTTTAGTTGGCCCTGGGGCATAGAGGCTGTCCCTACTTGTCTGGGACCTGGCCGTGGCACGATTAGAGCAGAGGGCTAGTGTCTAGGAGTGTAAGAGCTCAAGAACAGAAGTAGTTGGGGTATGGGTTCTGGGTTGGTGATTTGCATATGAAGAGCATGCTCTCAAACAACCTTTTTGCAATCCCTAAATGTAGGTTTTATTGTTTCTTTCTTTTTTTTTTAATTTTTTTATTGTTATGTTAATCACCATACATTACATCATTAGTTTTTGATGTAGTGTTCCATGATTCATTGTTTGTGCATAACACCCAGTGCTCTACGCAGAATGTGCCCTCTTTAATATCCAACACCAGGCTAACCCATCACCCCACCCCCTCCCCTCTAGAACCCTCAGTTTGTTTTTCAGAGTCCATCGTCTCTCATGGTTCGTCTCCCCCTCCGACTTACTCCTCTTCATTCTTCCCCTCCTGCTATCTTCTTCTTTTTTTTTTTAACATCTCTTGCATTATTTGTTTCAGAAGTACAGATCTGTGATTCAACAGTCTTGCACAATTCACAGCGCTCACCATAGCACATACCCTCCCCAGTGTCTAACATCACCCAGCCACCCCATCCCTCCCACACCCCACCACTCCAGCAACCCTCAGTTTGTTTCATGAGATTAAGAATTCCTCATATCAGTGAGGTCATATGATCCATGCCTTTCACTGTTTGACTTATTTCACTCAGCATAACACCCTTCAGTTCCATCCACGTCTTTGCAAATGGCAAGATCTCATTCCTTTTGATGGCTGCATAATATTCCATTGTGTATCTATACCACATCTTCTTTATCCATTCATCTGTCGATGCACATTTGACTCTTTCCACAGTTTGGCTATTGTGGACATTGCTCATATAAAGCTTGGGGTGCACGTACCCCTTCGGATCCCTACCTTTGTATCTTTGGGGTAAATACCCAGGAGTGCAATTGCTGGATCATATGGAAGCTCTATTTTCAACTGTTTCAGGCACCTCAATACTGTTTTCCAGAGTGGCTGCACCAGATTGCATTCCCACCAACAGTGTAGGAGGGTTCCCCTTTCTCCACATCCCCGCCAACATCTGTCGTTTCCTGAATTGTTAATTTTCGCCATTCTGACTGGTGTGAGCTGGTATCTCATTGAGGTTTTGATTTGGATTTCCCTGATGCCGAGTGATGTTGAGCACTTTTTCATTTGTCTATTGGCCATTTGGATGTCTTCTTTGGAAAAATGTCTGTTCATGTCTTCTGCCCATTTCTTGATTGGATTATTTCTTCTTTGGGTGTTGAGTTGGATAAGTTCTTTATAGATTTTGGATACTACCCCTTTATCTGATATGTCATTTGCAAATATTTTCCCCCACTCTGTCGGTTGCCTTTTGGTTTTGTGGACTGTTTCTTTTGCTGTGCAAAAGCTTTTTATCTTGATGAAATCCCAAGAGTTCATTTTTGCCCTTGCTTCCCTTGCTTTTGGCGATGTTTCTAGGAAGAAGTTGCTGCGGCTGAGGTCGAAGAGGTTGCTGCCTGTGTTCTCCTTTAGGATTTTGATGGACTCCTGCCTCACATTTAGGTCTTTCAACCATTTGGAGTCTATTTTTGTGTGTGGTTTAAGGACATGGTCCAGTTTCATTCTTCTGCATGTGGCTGTCCAATTTTCCCAACATCATTTGTTGAAGAGACTGTCTTTTTTCCATTGGACATTCTTCCCTGCTTTGTCAAAGATTAGTTGACCATAGAGTTGAGGGTCCATTCTGGGCTCTCTATTCTGTTCCATTGATCTATGTGTCTGGTTTTGTGCCAGTACTATACTGTCTTGATGATGACATCTTTGTAATAGAGCTGGAAGTCCGGAATTGTGATGCCGCCAGCTTTGCTTTTCTTTTTCAACATTCCTCTGGCTATTCGGGGTCTCTTCTGGTTCCAAACAAATTTTAGGCTTATTTGTTCCATTTCTTTGAAAAAAGTGGATGGTATTTTGATGGGGATTGCATTGAATGTGTAGATTGCTCTAGATAGCATTGACATCTTCACAATGTTTGTTCTTCCAATCCATGAGCATGGAAAGTTTTTCCATTTCTTTGTGTCCTCCTCAAGTTCTTTCATGAGTATTTTATAGTTTTCCGAGTACAGATCCTTTGCCTCTTTGGTTAAATTTATTCCTAGGTATCTTATGGTTTTGGGTGCAATTGTAAATGGGATCGACTCCTTGATTTGTCTCTCTTGTGTCTTGTTGTTGGTGTATAGGAATGTCACTGATTTCTGTGCATTGATTTTATATCCTGCTACTTGACTGAATTCCTGTATGAGTTCTAGCAATTTTGGGGTGGAGTCTTTTGGATTTTCCACATACAGTATCATATCATCTGCAAAGAGTGAGAGTTTTGACTTCCTCTTTGCCGAATTGGATGCCTTTGATTCTTTTTGTTGTCTGATTGCTGTGGCTAGGACTTCTAATACTATGTTGAATAGCAGTGGTGAGAGTGGACATCCCTGCCACGTTCCTGACCTTAGGGGGAAAGCTCTCAGCTTTTCCTCATTGAGAACGATATTCGCTGTAGTTTTTTCATAGATGGCTTTTATGATATTGAGGTATGTACCCTCTATCCCTATACTCTGAAGAGTTTTGATCAAAAAAGGATGCTGTGCTTTGTCAAATGCTTTTTCTGCATCTAATGAGAGGATCATATGATTCTTTTTCTTTCTCTTGTTAATGTATTGTATCACGTTGATTGATTTTCGGATGTTGAACCAGCCTTGCAGCCCAGGAATAAATCCCACTTGGTCGTGGTGAATAATCCTTTTAATGTACTGTTGGATCCTATTGCCTAGTATTTTGGTGAGAATTTTTGCATCCATGTTCATCAAGGATATCGGTCTGTACTTCTCCTTTTTGATGGGGTCTTTGTCTGGTTTTGGGTTCAAGGTAATGCTGGCCTCATAAAATGAGTTTGGAAGTTTTCCTTCCGTTTCTATTTTTTTGGAACAGTTTCAGGAGAATAGGTATTAATTCTTCTTTAAATGTCTGATAGAATTCCCCTGGGAAGGCATCTGGCCCTGGGCTTTTGTTTGTTCGGAGATTTTTGATGACTGCTTCAATTTCCTTAGGGGTTATAGGTCTGTTCAGGTTGTCTATTTCTTCCTGGTTCAATTTTGGTAGTAGATACATCTCTAGGAATGCATCCATTTCTTCCAGGTTATCTAATTTGCTGGCATAGAGTTGCTCATAATATGTTCTCATAATTGTATTTCTTTGGTGTTGGTTGTGATCTCTCCTCTTTCATTCATGATTTTGTTGATTTGGGTCCTTTCTCTTTTCTTTTGGATAAGTCTGGCCAGGGGTTTATCAATCTTGTTAATTCTTTCAAAGAACCAGCTCCTAGTTTCATTGATCTGTTCTACTGTTCTTTTGGTTTCTATTTCAATGATTTCTGCTCCGATCTTTATTATTTCTCTTCTTCTGCTGGGTTTAGGCTTTATTTGCTGTTCTTTTTTCAGCTCCTTTAGGTGTAGGGTTAGGTTGTGTATTTGAGACCTTTCTTGCTTCTTGAGAAAGGCTTGTATTGCTATATACTCTCCTCTCAGGACTGCCTTTGCTGTATCCCAATGATTTTGAACAGTTGTGTTTTCATTTTCATTGGTTTCCATGAATTTTTTTAATTCTTCTTTAATTTCCTGGTTGACCCATTCATTCTTTAGTAGGATGCTCTTTAGCCTCCATGTATTTGAGTTCTTTCCGACTTTCCTCTTGTGATTGAGTTCTAGTTTCAAAGCATTGTGGTCTGAAAATACGCAGGGAATAATCCCAGTCTTTTGCTACCGGTTGAGACCTGATTTGTGACCTAGGATGTGATCTATTTTGGAGAATGTTCCATGGGCACTAGAGAAGAATGTGTGTTCCGTTGCTTTGGGATGGAATGTTCTGAATATGTCTGTGAAGTCCATTTGGTCCAGTGTTTCATTTAAAGTCTTTATTTCCTTGTTGATCTTTTGCTTAGATGATCTGTCCATTTCAGTCAGGGGGGTGTTAAAGTCCCCCACTATTATTGTATTGCTGTCAATGTGTTTCTTCGCTTTTGTTATTAATTGCTTTATATAATTGGCTGCTCCCATGTTAGGGGCATAGATATTTACAATTGTTAGATCTTCTTGTTGGATAGACTCTTTAAGTAGGATATAGTGTCCTTCCTCATCTCTTATTACAGTCGTTGTTTAAAATCTAATTTGTCTGATATAAGGATTGCCACCCCAGCTTTCTTTTGGTGTCCATTAGCATGGTAAATGGTTTTCCACCCCCTCACTTTCAATCTGGGGGTGTCTTTGGGTCTAAAATGAGTCTCTTGCAGACAGCATATCGATGGGTCTTGTTTTTTAATCCAATCTGATAGCCTGTGTCTTTTGATTGGGGCATCGAGCCCATTTACATTCAGGATAACTATTGAAAGGTATGAATTTAGTGCCATTGTATTGCCTGTAAGGTGACTGTTACTTTATATTGTCTGTGTTCCTTTCTGATCTATGTTGCTTTTAGGGTCTCTCTTTGCTTAGAGGACCCCTTTCAATATTTCTTGGAGGGCTGGTTTTGTGTTTGCAAATTCCTTTAGTTTTTGTTTGTCCTGGAAGCTTTTTATCTCTCCTTCAATTTTCCATGAGTGCCTAGCTGGATATAGTATTCTTGGCTGCATATTTTTCTCGTGTAGTGCTCTGAAGATATCATGCCAGTCCTTTCTGGCCTGCCAGGTCTCTGTGGATAGGTCTGTTGCCAATCTAATGTTTCTACCATTGTAGGTTACAGATCTCTTGTCACGAGCTGCTTTCAGGATTTTCTCTTTGTCTCTGAGACTCGTAAATTTTACTATTAGATGTCAGGGTGTTGACCTATTTTATTGATTTTGAGAGGGGTTCTCTGTGCCTCCTGGATTTTGATGCCTGTTTCCTTCCTCACATTAGGGAAGTTCTCTGCTATAATTTGCTCCAATATACCTTCTGCCCCTCTCTCTCTTTCTTCTTCTTCTGGGATCCCAATTATTCTAATGTTGTTTCGTCTTATTGTATCGCTTATCTCTCGAATTCTGCCCTCGTGATCCTGTAGTTGTTTATGTCTCTTTTTCTCAGCCTCTTTATTTTCCATCATATGGTGTTCTATATTGCTGATTCTCTCTTCTGCCTCATTTATCCTAGCAGTTAGTGCCCCGATTTTTGATTGCACCTCATTAATAGCCTTTTTGATTTCGACTTGGTTAGATTTTAGTTCTTTTATTTCTCCAGAAAGGGTTTCTCTAATAACTTCCACGCTTTTTTCAAGCCCAGCTAGTATCTTTAAATTCATGATTCTGAAGTCTAGGTCCGACATTGTACTAATGTTCTTATTGAGTCGGTCCCTGGCAGAGGGTACTACTTCTTGTTCTTTTTGCTGAGGTGATTTTTTTTAACTTGTCATTTTGTCCAGAGGAGAATAGATGGATGAGAGAACAAAATACTAACAGGTTAACAACGTCCCCAGCAAATATACTCTATACAAATCAGAAAAGACCCGAATCCAGGGGAAAAGAAAGGGAAAGAATGAAAAAAGAAAGAGAAAAAAGAAAAAGAAAAAGATAAAAACAAACACAAACAGAACAAAACAAAAAAACAGAATATGATCAAATGTGATCAGGCTAGTGCATAGTTCAGTGCCACACACTAGATTTTGGGTGTATTTTGGTCTGTTAGAAGAAAGTGCCTCCTAAAATTTTAAAGGAAGAAAGACTTATATATGTACAAAATAAGGGTTGATACCATGAAGGGATGGAAGATGACTGCAAAAATGAAAATTATAAAAGATTTTATAAAAGGAATTGATAAGATAAGAAGTTGTTTGAACAAAGAAAGAAGAAGATTTAAAAAAAAAAGAAAAAAAAAAGGGCGAGAACGTGATCAGGCAGGAGACTAGAAAAAAGCCATACACTAGGGATTTAGGGTATATTTTGATCCATTAGAAGAAACTGTATCTCAAAATTTTACAGAGAGAACAACTTATATATATATGCCAAAAATAAGGGTAACTACTATGAAGGGATAAAGTATGACTCTAAAAATGAAAAATAAAAAATATTTGTTTTAAAAAAGGGATTGATAAGATGTTGGTTTAAAAAGGGAAAAAGAAAAATTCAAAAAAAAAACAGCTAAAAAATATTAACTTTGAAAAACTAATGAATCATGGTAAAAAAAGCCATGAATTCTATGTGCAGTATTCCCCTAGCACTGGAGTTCTCCCGTTCTCCTTGATCGGTAAACTTGGTCTTGGCTTGCTGGCTATTCATGCTGATCTTCTGGGGGAGGGGCCTGTTGCCGTGGTTCCCAAATGTCTTTGCGGGAGGGGGAATTGCCCTGCCCTTGTCGGTCCAGGCTAAGCAAGCTGGTTGGGTTTGCTCTCAGGAGCTTTTGTTCCCTGCAAGCTCTCCGTACTGCTTTGGAGGACTAGAGTGAAAATGGTGGCCTCCCATTCTCTACTCAGAGGCGCTGAGAACTTGGGGGCCCGCTCCTCAGTGCACCCCCAGAGAAAAGCAGTCAGTCACTCCCATCTCCCCGGTCTCCGGCCACACTCCGTGCTCACCCGGCCTGTGACCGAGCATTTCTATCTCTGGCACCCGACCCCGTGTGGAGTCTCCAAACCCAGCAGATCCCTGCGGTGCGCTCCCACGCCGCTCCTCCCGGGAGAGGAAGGGGAGTCTCCCCGGATCTGCCACTTGTTGGGTCCCTGCTGGAGGAGCAGTGGCCTGACTGGGCCATGGATCACAATTTATGGCCACCCCGAGCTGAGAGCCTGTGCCTCAGCTCCATCACTGCAGCCGGCTTCCTTGCTCTGATACCTGGGAGCTCTGCCACACTCAGGCACCCCTGGTCTTTCTGTGACCCTGAGGGTCCTGAGACCACACTGTCCCGTGAGGTTTCCACCCTCAGCTTAGCCACTGGAGCGACGTCCCTCTGCGGACCCGACTTCTAAACGTTCCGATTTTGTGCTCCGAGGCTCTATCACTTGCCAGAAGTGGCCGACGGAGGCCCCCTCCCCCGCCGTCTATCCTCCCGAATATCGCCTCGGATTCACTTCTCTGCACGTCCTACCTTCCAGTAAGTGGTCGCTTCTCTGTTCAGAGAGTTGTTGCTATTCTTCTCTTCGATCTCCTGTTGAGTTCGTAGGTGTTCAAAATGGTTTGATCCCTATTCAGCTGAATTCCTGAGACCAGACGAAATCCAGGTCTCCCACTCCTCCGCCATCTTGCTCCGCCCTTCCGTGTTCTTTCTTTCTTGAAGCCCTAGGAATCCAGAGAGAGTCAACATAATGGAGAGCTAAATATAGTGACGTGTGACCGCTAGTGACCACAAACAAGGAAGAGGTTAACCTACAGTCATTAACACTTCATCATGGGTGGGAGTGGGGTGGAGAATGAGAACAATATTTTACCCCTTGGAAGTATTATGGAGTCTTCAAATGTTTGCGTAATCAGCTACTTTAATTTGAAAAGATAAGTTGCAACTCCATTTGTTCCATGAGAATTTGAAGTTCATAGAATTTCCATCAGGGTAGGAAATTTTAAAAAGGAAAAGTATATGAACTCTCGCTACCACAAATAAAACTAACTGCAAACCTTCTCATCTATCTTCATCAATCTATACCCAAGAATATGTATGTACAGGCCACACTTTAACAGCCTTGCCTAAATTTCAATGCAAATTCCTAATAAATATTAATCTTCCTGGTCAGAGTGATAACTGTGTTTAGGACACATGATGCATCCCTTCAAATCCCCTCAGCCATCTCTTACTTCAACCACCAATGCGGTGATAAGACCGAAACGAGTTTTGTCCAGGTTTTCCCAGGTGGCACCCAAGAGTACCTCACTTCAGACAGGTGGCCAAGTACCTCTTGTTTCCTGCTCAGGGACTTCTCTAATCTGGCACCCTGAAACAGCACTGTGAACTCATTCTGCATTCAAAAGTGCACAACATCAACAAGTAGGGGAGTCAATGCCTGTACCACCAAATTGACCAAGAGAGCTTAGGAGCTGATGCGTAGATACTTCTCCATTTTGTCCTCAGAGTGAACAGTTTTGAGACTTATTTCACAAAGTTCCTTAGAGGAGCCCACAGGAAGGAGAGCTCATCTTCCTAAATGGTGGTAAAATCAGGGACACATCCTTTTATCATCTGCCCTTCTTCCCTGTTTCACAACCCTGGTTCGCATTCCTAATTCCTAACATTTCTTTACACATGAAGTATCTGCACCCAAGCCTTTTTCTTCAGCTCTGCATTCAGGAGAAACAAGGCTGAGACAATTGGCACTGTACGTGTCCTCAGAATACAGACCCCCCCCTAATGAAATATTGGTGCTGGATTTCTGTGCCAGTCAGACAATAGGAATCCGATCGCAGGTGGATAGTGGGTAGTGATCACCTCTGGCAGGCACTAACAGCAAAATTACTAAGGTCATACCTGAGGTAGATTGGGGTGAGGTGCAAGGACAAGGTGACATGCTAGGTTGTGTAATTGCTGTGACATCCTAATAGGAACATTTGCCTTTGTTATTTTCTTCTATGATTCACTTGCTTCCTGTTTTATTGATTTTTGTTCTTTATTGTGTTTATACTTCTATCTGATTTGGGTTCTTTAGCTTTTCAAAGGGATCTGAGATTTTTCTTCCTTCCTAGTAAAATTTTAAAACTAGAAATTTTCTTTGAGGCACTATTTTAACCACATTCCCAATTTCATCAGGCTGCATGTACATTTTCATTCAGGTTGAGGTGTTTTCTCATTTTCCTCTATGAGTTCTTTGTCTCATGGATTATGCAGATATATATTATTTATTTAATGTCCAAAGAGTAGAGGCCTTTCTAAATATCTTACTGTTATACATTTTTAATTCAGTTCTATTGGGGTCAGAGGACACTCGCTGTAAGAGCCCAGTCATGTTAAGTGTATTGAGACTTTTTTTATGGCCCATCATAAACCTTGGTGAATACACTGAGTGCATCTGAAAATAATGTGTTCTACAGTTGTAGTCTGTGATGTTCTGTGAACATCTTGAATAAAGGTGATTAATAGTGTTCATATCTTCTATGTCTTCTCTGATATTTAATATTTTGTCTCTTTGTCCTACCAATTAAGAGAATATTAAAATTTGTAGCTGTAATTGCAGAATTATATATTTATTCCTTTGATTCTGTCAAGTTTTGCCCAGGCTTATTTATGATTGTTATATTTTATTTTATTTTATTTTATTTTTTCTTTTCTTTTCTCTTTTCTTTTCTTTTCTTTTCTTTTCTTCTTTCTTTCTTTCTTTTTTTCTTTCTTTCTTTCTTTCTTTTTTTCTTTCTTTCTTTCTTTTGAGAGAGAGGGGTTCAGGGGGACGGGCAGGGAGAGAATCTTAAACAGCCTCCACATGGGGAGCCTGATGCATGTCTCCATCCTACAACCCTGAGATCATGATCTGAACCGAAATCAACAGTTGGATGCTTAATGAACTGAGCCACCCCTGTGCCCCCAATTGTTATTTTTCTTGATGAATAGACACTTTAACAATTTTGAAATGATTCTCCTTTTCTCTTGTAGTACACTTTACCTTGAAGTCTATTTTATCTTGTAGTAATATAGTCATTCTAACCTTATTATGCTTAGTATTTACCTACTACATATTTTTCCACCCATTGCCTTTCAATCTCCCAGTATTACTTCCAGTGAACTATTTATGGAATATGTACATCCTGTCTTCACATTCTTGACCTCCACAAGAATAGAAATCCTGGTTCCAAAAGGAGATATGCTTCCCCAAGGTGACACATTAGTTTTCCACTGAACTAGTAACTATGTTTACCACCTCGTCACTTTAGTCAAGGAAAATAATTGCTCTGGTGCTGGGATAATTCATTCTAATAACCATAACAAGCTTATATTGCTACTACACCCTGAGGACAGGGAGGGATATAATTGTAACCTGCAGGATTTACCAGAGTGTCTCAGTGTTTCTGTTCCTGGTGTTAATAGTAAATGACATTTGCAGCAACTACCATCCAAAAAGAGCAAGGTGCAATGATCTTAAACTATTCAGGAATGAAGGTTTGGCTTTCCATATTTATCAAGCTACCCAATGAAGTCTAAACACTGGTGAAAAGTGTAGAAATTCTAGAATAGGTGGTAGGAGAAGGAGATGATAAACATCATTTATGGCTTCAAGACAAGTGGAAACAATAAGGACTGAAATCTTTTCCATTAAGCCTCTTAAGATACCCTTGCATTTACTGAACAGACTATACTTTTCCCAATGTATATTCTCGGCTCCTTTGTTGTAAATTAATTGAACATATATGTATGGGTTTATTTCTGAGGTTTCTATTCTGTTTCATTGATCTATCTGTCTGTTTTTATGCTAAATATAAATGGTACTGTTTATGATACTTTTATGATACTGTTTTAATTACTATATCTTTGTAATATAGTTTGAAATCAGGAAGTGTGATGCTTTTAGTTTTGTTCTTTCTCAAACTGGGGATCTTTTGTGGTTCCATACAAATTTTAGAATTTTTTTTCTATTTCTGTGAGAAGTGCCATTAGAGTTTTGACATGGATTGCAATAAATCTGTAGAAATCGTTTTTAATAATATAAATTCTTCTAATCCATGAACATGGGATACCTTTCCATTTATTGGTGTCTTCCTTAATTTCTTTCATTAGTGTCTTATAGTTTTCAGTATTAAGGTCTTTCCCCTCCTTGGTCAAATTTATTTGTAGCTGTTTTACTCTTTTTGATGCTATTGTAAAGAGTATATTTTTTCCCTTAATTTCTCTGATAGTTATTTGTTATTGTATGGAAAGGCAACAGATTTTTAAAGTTAGTATTGATGTATAGCTGACATGCAATTTTATCTTAGTTTTAGGTGTACAATATAGTGATTTGACAATTCTATACTTGATACTTGATGCTCACCATGATAAATATAGTCACCATCTGTCATCATACAATATTATTACAATATTATTTATTATATTCCCTATGCTATATATTATATCTCTATGACTTATTTATTTTATAACCAGAAGTTTGTACCTCTTAATTCCCTTCATCCATTTGTCCATCCACTTACCAACCTCCCCTCTTTCAACCACCCATTTGTTGTCTGTATTTATGAATCTGTTTTTTTGGCTTGTTTATGTGTTTGTTCAT
Organism: Zalophus californianus; assembly: GCF_009762305.2. NCBI lineage: Eukaryota > Metazoa > Chordata > Mammalia > Carnivora > Otariidae > Zalophus > Zalophus californianus. The sequence continues at coordinate 129,072,225 of NC_045601.1, forward strand.
TTGTTTCATTTTTTTAGATTCCACATATATGTGAAATCACATGGTATCTGTCTTTGTCTCACTTATTTCACATAGCATATACCTTCTAGGTTCATCCATGTTATCACAAATGGTAAGATTTCATTATTTTTTGTGGTTGTGTGATATTCCATTGTGTATATATATATATATATATATATATATATATATATATATATACCACATCTTCTTTATCCATTTATCTGTGGATGGACACTTGGATTGCTTCCACATCTTAGTTATTATAAATAATGCTGCAGTAAACATAGGGATGCATATATCTTTTTTAATTAGTATTTTCATTTTCTTTGAGTAGATACCCAGTAGTGGAATTACTGGATCATATGATATTTATGATTTTTATATTTATATTTATATAAATATATTTTATATATATAATTTATATAAATATAAAGATATTTATATTTTTAATTTTTTGAAGAAACGTCATACTATTTTCCACAGTTGTTGTAACCATTGACATTCCCACTAACAGACTTTTGCATATTGATTTTATATCCTGAAAGTTTACTAAATTTGTTTATTAGTTCTGGCAGTTTTTTGTAGAGTATTTAGGGTTTTCAATATATAATAACATATCTTGTACAAATAGACAATTTTACTTCTTCCTTTCTGATTTTGATGTTCTTTTATTTCTTTTTCTTGCCTAATTGCCTTGGTTAGAACATCCAGTACTATGTGGAATAAAAGTGGTGAGAGTTGACATCCTTGTGTTGTTTCTGATCTTAGAAAGAAATCTTTAATATTTTCACTCTTGAGTATGATGTTAGCTGTGTGATCATATATGACCTTCATTACATTGATGTATGTTCTCTCTATACTCAGCTTATAGAGTTTTTATCAAAAAGAATGTAGACTTCTGTAAAATGTTTTCTACACATGGGCTGACATGCTTGTATTATTTTTATCCTTTATTTTTTAATGGAGTATATCACATTGATTTATTTGAGGATGTTGTACCATTGTTGCATCATCAGGATAAATCCCACTTGATTGTTGTGTATGATCCTTTTCATATATTTTTGAATTTGGTCCTCTAATATTTTGTTGAGATTTTTGCATCTATATTCATCTGGGATGTTAGAGTGTAAGTTTCTTTTCATGTAGTGTCTGTCTGGTTTTTGTATCAGGGTAATGCTGACTTTATAAAATGAGTTTAGAAATATTCTCTTTTATATTTTGGAAAGAGTTTGGGAAGGATTGGTATTAATTTTTCTTTACATGTTTAGTAGTATTTACCGGTAAAGCCATCTGGTTCTGGACATTGGTTTATAGGGGGCTTTTGATTACTGATTCAATTTTCTTATTCATTATTGGTCTGTTCAGATTTTCTATTGCTTCATGATTCAATCTTGGTAGGCTGTATGTTGCTAGGAATTTATCCATTTCTCCTAGGTTGTCCAATTTGTTGGTATATAGTTGTTCATTATGATCTATAATCCTTTGTATGTGTATGGTATCAGTTGCAATGTCTCCTTTTTTATTTATAATTTTATTTATTTGAGCCCTTTCTCCTTTTTTCTTGGTGAGTCTAGCTAAACATTTGTCTATTTCATTCAACTTTTCAAAAATATTATCTTAGTTTCATTTATCTTTTCTATTGTCTTTTAGTTTTCCTTTCATTTACTTCCATTCTGATTTTTATTTGTTTGTTCTTGTTCTTGTTTGTTCTTCTTTTTCTAAAAGGAACTAAAAACAGAAACAGAAAGAGAAATCTGTACTACCATGTTAATTGCAGCATCATTCATAATAGCCAAGATATGGAAACAAGGTAAGGGTCCATAGACAGATGAATGAATAAAGAAGATGTGAGATTATATATAATATATTATATAATATCTATACATTATATATCTTTATCTCTATCTATCTATCTATCTATCTAGAGATTATTCAGCCATGAGAAAAAGGATAACTGCCATTTGACACAACATGTGTGAACCTTGAGAGCATTAGGCTAAGTGAAATAAATCAGACAAAGAAGAACAAAAACTGTATGATATCATTTATATATGGAATTAAAAATGATGAACTCAAAGAAATACAGACTAGAATGAGAGTTACTAAGGGATAAAAGGTGCAGGGAAATGGGGAGATATTGGTCAAAGAGTACAAATTTCCAGTTATAGAATAAATAAGTTCTGAGGATCTGATGTACAGCATTACAATTATAATTAATAATATTGTATTATATACATGAAAGTTGCTGAAAAGTAGTCTTAAATGTTCTCACCACACACACACACACACACACACACACACACACACATACAATGATAACTGTAGGACAAGATTTAGGTGTTAGCTAACTGCTCTGGTGGTAATCATTTTGCAATATATAAGTGTAGTAAATCAGCATGTCATATACCTTAAACTTACACAATGTTATATGTCAATTATATCACAACAAAACTAGAGGAAAAAACAAAAATAAAAATACCCTTGTAGGGATTACGGATATCCACCCCTTTGAATGTGATTTCATTTTGCAGTGGATTAGACTTAATAGAAGGCAGGCCTACCTGAATGGCCTACTTTTAGGAACACTTCTCAGTAAAGATCCTGCACACAAGTCTTGATCTCAGGCTCTCTTTGTGTGTGCGCGTGTGTGTGGGGGTGGGGGGTGGGTAGTTGAGGATGAATATAGGTTTTATCAGTGGTTCATATACATTGTTGTTGTTGGGTTTTTTTTCCCACAATGATAAATGTATGAGTTGGATAATAGTATGATTTTTATAAAAGAGGAACTGAAGTTTACAATGTTCCCCAACTTTCTTGCCTCAACCGAAGCAGAACTATGTTCTAAAAATACAACTTATACTTCATCCTTCTTGGGTATGGTCGCATATTCATTAATTCAATGATCCATTCATTATATATCCAGAGATATTTAATAAGTGGCCAATAAGTGCCAGATGCTATTCTGGGATTAGAGATATAAAAGTGAAAAAAAAAAAAAGGTAAAGCAATCTCTTCTTCTTTGGAGCTTATATTCTATCAATGGGAGACAAACAATTTTAAAAAACTAAAATAAAGCCAGGTAACGATAAGGGCAGTGTCAGATACTGTGGGCTGGTTTGCTTAACATCTATGCCAATCATTTCTAATGCATTTTCCTAATGGAAAAGCCAAAAGTCATATTGTAGATTCACTTGAAGTAATGCTGCTAATGTGACTTCAGATTTTAAATAAGAAGTGAGATCAGAAGACAGCAAGTGAGACAAAGAGCATGGGACATCCATCTCACTGTTGCAAATCACAGCACAGCTGCACGGTCCTTGAGCTGGAAGCTTTCATACATATTCTTTATTTATCAGGTAGCTGGCAGCTTCCTGGTTCTGACAAGAGCAACAGATCACTTGGTGGCCTAGTAGCAGTAGTTGTGGTATGCCCTCATATAACCCCTCAAAACAAGAACTATTGTGGCTTAATTTGAAATTGATTTAAATCACTACATATTTTGAGCTCCCACTTAATGTGCTAGATCCTGGGTGAAGAGCTGACTGTCAGGAAGGTAGGCTGAAGTTCAAGATGAATGATACAAAATTCCTGCCTTTGCAAGAGTTGACAGCTGACTGTAATAATTCAGGATCATATGTGTGACAAATAGAACCTCAAGAGCTCTGCCCTGGAGCAGCACCCAGGGAGGAATGATGGCTCGCTTCTCTATACTCCTGAACGTCTCTATCACCCCTCTTGACTGACCCCTTCACAACAGTCTTTCTATTAAAAACAACAAAATAGCGAATTTTGGCACATGAATGGTGCATTAGACCATCATCATTTCTCTTGCATATGTCACGCCTAATCATGTATGCCAATCATTAAAATACATTCTCTAGTAAACCCTGGAGAGGAGCAGACCATTACTTTGATTCAAGTCCTAAGGATATATCATTCTGACTTTATGTCTTAATATTTGGCATGATGTCCTATTTTCTTCCCTGTCACTCAGTGCTCCCAGGACATCTGATATGGGTCAAACTGTGGAAAGTTCATATTAGATTACTGTTCTTCTCACTTGTCCTGTGCTGCCTGACAGGCCCCATCCAACTGGGTTCTGGTATGATGAACTCTCCCTAGCCTTAGGAGCTAACAATCTGGAGATGTTCCTACAGCTATTGTCAAAGAGTATAGAGGTTTCCACTCACTCATACTATGGAGTTAATTTGCCTTCATGACCTGTCAGCCTCTAGAGATCACCTAATGCCATCTCAGTTGCGACATGGATCTAAGAATGACAACTACTCCCAGGCAGCTAGCTGAATCACTCCATCTTCTCCTGATGGACTTCAGAAAGATGGGTCCTGCTCTCACCATGGCCATTTATGTCCAGAAAGATCAACCACATATTTTTAAAGATGAAGAAGCAATTGTTAAAATGATATCTTGTTTACATTATTTTGGTGACAGCTAAGTTGCTGGAAATCTTAAGTAATAAAATGTTCAGTATTTTTTTACTGAAGTATAATTGACATACAATATCCCATTAGTTTCAGGTGTATATCATAGTGATTTGATACTTTTTTTTAAAGATTTTATTTATTTATTTGACAGAGAGATAGAGAGAGAGCATAAGTAGGCAGAGTGGCAGGCAGAGGGAGAGGGAGAAGCAGGCTCTCCGCTGAGCAAGGAGCCGGACGCGGGGCTCGATCCCAGGACCCGAGGATCATGACCTGAGCCGAAGGCAGCTGCTTAACTGACTGAGCCACCCAGGCGCCCTGATTTGATACTTTTATACACTATGAAATGATCCCCATGATAAGTCCAGTTACTGTCTGTCACCATGCACGGTTATTATAATATTATTGACTATACTCCCTATGCCATACATTATATCCCCATGACTTATTTATTTGATAGGTGGAAGTTTGTACCTCTTAAATTCCTTCACGTATTTCACCTGCTTCCCAACCCCTCCCCCCCCCCCCCCCCGGTGACCAACAATTTGTTTCCTGTATCTATGAGTCTGCTTCTGTTTTGTTCTGTTTATTCATCTTGTTCTTGTTTGTTTTTTGGATTCTACATATAAATGAAATCATACAGTTTTTGCCTTTCTCTGACTTATTTCACTTAGCATAATACCCTCTAGGTTCATCCATGTTGCAAATGGCCAGATTTCACTCTATTTTTATGACTAAGTAGTATTCTCTTGTATATACATACCATATTTTCTTTATCCATTCGTCTATTCATGGACACTTAGGTTGTTTCTGTATCTTGGCTATTGTAAATAATGCAGCAATAAAACATAGGGATATATATATTTATATGAATTGGTGTTTTTGCTTTCTTTGGATAAATACTCAGAAGTAGAACTACTGGATCATATGGTATTTCTATTTTAAATTTTTTGAGGAGCCTCTACTATTTTCCACAATAGCTGCACCAATTTACATTCTCACTAACACTGTATGAGGGCTCCCTTCTCTCCATATCCTCATCAACTTTTGTTATTTTTTGTCTTTTTGATAAAAGTCAGTATGACCAGTGTGAAGTGATCTCTCACTGTGGTTTTGATTTGCATTTCCCTGATGATGAGTGATGTTGAACATTTTTTCATGTGCCTGTTGGTCATCTGTATATCTCCTTTGGAAAAATATCTACTCAAGTTCTTTTCCCACTTTTAAATTGGGTTGTTCGGTTTTTGATATTAGGTTGTAAAAATTCTTTATGTATTTTGGATATTAACCCTTTATTGGATGTATGGTTTACAAATATCTTCTTCCATTCAGTAGGTTGTTTTTTTCATTTTTTTGACAATAATGTTCAGTAATTTTGTTTTTCTAATAAGGAAGGGAACACAGCATGAAAGATAGGAAGAAGATGCAACATATTCTTCTGGGAAGTTTTCAGTGGTGACCTATGGGATAATCACTGACAGTTAATCTTTGACTAAACCCATACATTATCTCAATGAATTACCCCAATAACCAATGATATAATTATTACCTCCATTTTTAAAAGAGAGAGTAGAAGTTCTGAGAAGGTTAATCACTGGCCTGAGACATTAAAGCAAGTGGTGAAGCTGGACAGGGAATCCTTGAGACTTTCAGGCCCCGTTTCCTCCTTTAGCTTTAGGTAGTAACTTCAGCTCCCAATTCTTACCTCAGGCTAAACATCTAAGTACAAAAGAAGATTCTATGGCTAACTTTTATAGGTTGTCAGGTTCTATTGGTCTGTCAGGGTCACCGACCTTCGCAAATTCAAACCCGAGCTTCAGATTGTTGGCTCCTTTTAAAAATCGGACTTTAAGTCTAGAAATTTTCATTGAAATCATGCTAAATTTAACACTTTTAGAATGTTATTCATGTAATTTTTTTGCTTAATAATGCTTATTAAAATGAAACTTGATGGTATTCTATATAAAAACTGTTATTTTAATTATCGTTTTTAAAACCCTGCTTTCTTACAATCTCTTTTACTCAAATTGAAAGGTAGCAAGAGGCATAGCCCAGTGGTTTCATAAAAGACAGGAGAAGAGTGCTTTCAGGGTTGATATGGTAGGTGAATTATTGATCTTCATTGAATGCATCAAAACACGGATGGATGAATGGGTAAATGATTAAATCTGTGATTCGCCTCTTGAACTAAGTTTGAAAGCAGTTCAACTTCTTGTCTTTATTCGGTTTTCAGAAAAGAGGCATCAGAACTTGCTAACATATCTATAGTAGTCTAACATATATAGACAATGGCCCTATATCCTTTTAGAATATTTGAGCAAGAGAACACTGATGCTGGAAAGTAATTGAGGGCCCTGAAAGTTTATAAAGGAAAAAAAATTACAAATTTTATATATGGCAAATTATAAATGCCACTGTGATCTAAAATAAATATATATATATATATATAAGTAATGGTAATTTAGAAAAACTAAGTGGACTCTATGTTAATAAGACTATGCTCTGGTTGTTTTAAAGGGTTAATATATAATAAAACCAGATCATCTTGGAGGACAAATCAGTTTCCTTAGTTTTTCATTTTGGTTCTTTGTTTAATGGTTCATACAACAGGAAACAGATGTCTCAACTAAACAAATAATTAATTTGCTTGTAGAGAATTGTGAAATAGTTCAGCCTTTTGTCTGAATAATCTTTTAATTATGTAAGTTCATGAGTACAGAGTACACAATTTTATGTTTTACATGTTGCCACATTTTACCTATGTATTTCTGATTCTTAATAATCCTATATCGTAATGGGTATCATTCATATGGTTATGTTATTGCTAAAAATAATGATGTTGATATTTTTAAATGCCTATTCACTGAACATTATGAAACATCAGGTGCAAGCTTATTAATTACATATATAACATATATTTTACATGCATTACCTATGATACCTCTAAAACCCAACTATTAAAATCCAGGTTTAGAGAGGTTGAGAACTTGTCAAATGACATACCACTCGGAGATGACAGAGCTTGGATGCCGACATTATATCATGCTTTCTATTCCCACACACCAGTCAGCAGAGATCTATGTACTAATGTAGATGCTAACAATGAACATAAAAATAACTAAAATTAATTTTGCATTTTAATATGCAGAGGAACATTTCTAAAGTAAAGATTAATAGAGTTTTATTTTTTAATGTGAACAGATCATATATATTTCTGGATGAATAATCTAATTTATGGGAACTCTCACATCAGTAGCACATTGAATTACAACACATTTATGAAAAATGAGATAGTACAGTTTGAGACATATTTTTCATGTTAAAAGCAAAGTTATATGTTAGAATAAAATTGCTCACTAATTATAAGTAAAAAAGTACCTGTAACTTTCCTGATGTCATTCTATAATTTTTATTGTGTTATAATGACAAGTATAGTAAGAGAGATGTTTTATTGGAATTCTCTGTTTTTATATGAATTTTCATTGTTCAGGCAATTTTGGGTTTGTACTGCATGTTATGTGTATACATGATGTCATGGCCATGAAAATATACCAGTTGTGGGAATAGTTAATGAAAAAACAAATCCTTCCACTACCTCTGAACAGGGAGAACAAACTTTAAAGCTAGACGAAGAAAACAAAGAATTGGCCTTGGATATGAAGAAGGCATAACCAAACAATATAGGGCATAACAAAATAGAATAAACTGGAATGAGCAAAGTGGGTAGCAACATTATCTACTTCTGGACTATTCTGAGAGCTACTTTCCTTATATCTAAAAGGGTAAATTTAGATAACACGGCTGCAGGGCACCATTAAAAGTTGCTAAGAGAGTGAATCCTAAAAGTTCTCATCCCTAGGAAAAAAAAAACCTTTCTGTAACCACATCAGGAGATGGACATTAACTGAATTTATCGTGGTAATCATTTCACAATATATGTATGCTAATTTGTTATGTGGTACAACTTAGATGTGTACAAGCTATATGTCAACGATATCTCAATAAAACTGAAAAAATAAAATAAAATGGTAAGCTCGCACCCAATGTGGTATGTTCGAGGTGTAAGACTGTGATCCTAAGCATGATGGCAGTGGCTGTTTGCCAAACTGTAAGCCCTGCCATCAGGAGGCCATGGAAGAATGAAGATGGTGAAAAGAGATTTCTGCATTCAGGGCTCTGACCTTTCAATGTCCCTTACTTTTTCTTTCTTTTTTTAATAGATGATGACATATCCTTATAGTGTTTTATGGAAGGCACATGTTGGAAAATGAGTTCTAGACTTGTCTCTACATTGACAAGAATCTTCTAATAATAATCTTGTTTTCCTATAAATATGAATGGTATTTAAATATGTTCATTTTTGGTTGAGAGCATTTTTGTCAAAACATGTTTTGAATATATATTCAGTTTCAACAATTCCTGCTTTAACAAACACTTGGGTTAATATAAATGTGATGTGAGTACATTTGGGACTACTTCACACGTTACTACTAAAAAGAAAATTTCTCTAGTAGTTAGTATTTAATAATATAAATTATTATTTTAATATATTCAAAGAAATTTATAAATGAGTACTTACACTTATGTCTCTCTCTTTTTTTTTTTTTTTGTCAAAATAGCTCTTTCAGGTTTGATGCAATCACTTAAAGTTTTACATGATGCTCCAGTTCCAAGATTTATATTCTAGGTTTGTTGATATAAAAGATTTTGATGGGGCACCTGGGTGACTCAGTCGGTTTAGTGACCGACTCTTGATTTCAGCGCAGGTCATGACCTCAGGGTCGTGAGAGCAAGTCCCATGTGGGGCTCTGTGCTGGGCACGGAGCCTGCTTGAGAGTCTCTCTGCACCCCTCCCTTCCAACCTCCCACCCCACTCATGTGTGCCCTCTCTCTAAACAAACAAACAAACACAACCCAGATTTTGTTATACGTCATATTCTAGTGAACCCAGAGAAATGAAGTTTAGTTGAAGATTGTATTTAAAGCTTTCAACCTTAAAGTTGACGTGATAATTCTACGTATTTAAAATAAGGTTGTACTTGCTTACATTTTGATATTGATTTCTTGAGTAAAGTTTTAACCTAACATTTATTTGAATTATCTATCAAATAGAACTGGAAAGATTTTTAAAAAAGGAAATAATAATGGCTGAACATGACCAAAATTGGCAATACAACTGCTTTTAACAACTTTGTTACCAATATCAAACAAACAAAACATTTAAAACATTACTCTCTCACAGAATTCTTTAATTTTGTGAGATTAGCAACTTTTGAAAACACTTTGAAAATATTTTCAAAAAGTATTAAGTGCTAAGCATGCTTGTGTTTATTTGAATGGACACAATAATGTAAGTAGGCATTTTACATAATACGATGAACCATCTTATTTCTTACTGAAAACTGTATTTCTTGTGATGGGGTGGAGGACCAATGCAGGAGCTGGGGTAAAGGATGTGTTTGGGTGGATGAAGTTAGAAACTTACTTATTTTAGAAATTTACCACATTAAAAGTCTTAAACTAAGCGTCTTCTGTTGGAGTTTGATTTTCCAAATATTCACTGCAGTTTTGCACTTACGCACCACACATGAGCCCTTAATATCCTTTCCCCTGCTGGGGCATCCATTGGTCTGAGAGTGTGTGAATGCATGTTGATTTATATTGGATGTGCTGTAAGTTGAAAGTTCAAGAATTTTTTTTAAGTATATCATTAGGAACTAATTAGCTTCTCTTGAATTCTACTTTTATGATCTTATTATGACACACTTGACTGAAACTGAACCTGTCTGTATAGGTTGGCTTTATTACCTCCACTTACAGCTGAGGAAAGTAAGGCATGGAAAGGTTAAGGGAACTCAAGGTATTAAGGGAAGTTAGTGGAGCCAACAAAGGCTGAATGCAACATTGTAGCCTTTGTAATTTCTGCTTAATAATCTAGGCCAGAAATATTTTAAGACACACAAACTGAGAAATGAACAACAAATGAGTTAATAAGGACAAAGGATGAATGCAGTAAATCTTTCGCAATGTGTAATCTGCTTTATTCTAGTCCTATCCAAGTGCGAGAGAAATGTTCAAAGCCCCAGCCCAGAGACTATATTCATTTGGATTTATAACCATGTTATAAAGACATCTCGTTATCAAAAAAAGGGTTCCCTTTCAGAGTTTTCATCAAAAAAGGGTTTCCTTTCTCAGTCTCTTTCTCCTTCTTTAATAAGACAGAATCTAAATAGTTCTAGACTTTGAAGTGTGTTTCCAGTTCAAAAGCATCTTTAGGATTTCCCAGCAATGGTTTCAAACATGGAACTATAAGGAAGCATCAATATATCTCCTATGAACCGTTCTTCTACATATCCACTTTATCCAACCCACAGGGTTTTGAAGTCTTTGGTTTTGTATATTCCATTACAAGTTTCTCTGGTGTTTAAAGCCATGTTCTCCTAACTGATTATGTGACCTTTAAGATAAATTTGGTATTTGTTGGTCCACAGAGTCCGGATCTTGGATGTTCAACTATCTAACTCCCTTTTATTCTGTCCTTATTTGAGACCAAGAGCCAAAGGCACCTAGTTTTCAACTAAAACAAACAAACAAACATGTCATAGATGTAAATACTGTTATTAACCCATCCATTCACTTCTTTCTTTACTGCTAAAAGTTTCTAATTCTTTGTACCCTTTATCAAAGGAGTTATTTCCTAGTTCTTTCCTCATTCTTACACTCTTTTGGATTTTCTCCAAGTTTTTTATATCCCACTGAAGTAAAATGTTGTGTACATTGCTTAATGTATGGGTCTAGTCTTGTGTAATGTACCAAGTGTGGTGTTTTAATAAGATTGCATTGTAGGGTGTAACCAGACTAGCATGATGTTATTAAAATCTAGTTTTATCATCTATGCTGTTATACTATTGTGTAGTTAATATTCCACTGACAGAGAAAGATAATAAAAATAGAAAAACACCAGTCTATTCAAAACTAAAAACAAGGTTAATCTGTGAAAATATTCCTAAAGAATGGGCAATATATGTGAAGGGATCAAATGCCTAATGCTTAGTATATGGACAATAAGTTGAAATTTGTCATTCAAGTTCAGTAGAAACTGGTTCTATAAAAATACTACCAATTTATTTCTTTCTTCATGGGCTAGGTAAAACACATATATTGGATTTATTATTTTGGGCTGTGTTGTAGCAGAGATAGCTACTTGTCCCCAAATATCCAGTTTTACATTCTTCCATTGGCAATAAAGCCAATGTATTTTGTTGAGTACTTGGACATTCAAAGTAAAGACTACATTTTTGGGGGAACAGCAACGGCAACAAGAAATTGTCATATGACCACATTCTAGTCTATGGAATGCGATTACCATATACATATTCTCCTTATCTCGCCCCTAGATGACATAATGCAGTGATGGAGAATGGGGCAGCCATCTTTGACAAGGAGATGAAGCCACGCATTGAGGATAACAGAGTGAAAAATAGAAAAGAGCCTGGGTCCACAATACCATGAGACAATGCCAGTCTTACATTACTTACTTTTAGACTATTAGATGAAAAAGGGTAAGTTTTTATTCCACCACTGTGGAATATTTATTAGAGCAGCCGAATATCACTCTTAACTAATACACTATGTAAAAAAATTGTCTTTATCTTCACATTTTAAAACTTTTATTGTTTCATGTTATTTTTGCTTTGAAAAGGCTTTAGAACAGAACTAGAATTGGTCAAGGGAGCATTAATATTTATTTATTGCTTTTTGGAATTTTGTAATACACTGTTAAAGGTTTTATACTTCACTTTAAATCTAGAACAATTTGAACAAACGCCTGCAGGATAACTAGGTTTATTTTGTACTCCAGCGTTTCCATGTGAATTTGGTAGATAATGTTCAAGATGAAACACACTATGTTAACAGATTACTTAAAACTCTCATAATACAGGTGAAAATGGAAAACAATTTCCAACAGCTTAAAAAATGACAATTTGAAGTGTGGAAGCAGCCTTTTTGTGAATAAGGAATAAACAGTCATAACTGCTTTTCTGCAGAGGGAAAGGAGTGTATTAAATTTGCTATTCAAATGTATATTTTATTGACTTTATAATAATAAATGTGCTAAATTCTATTGTTCCCTCATAAAAACTAAAAACTAGTAAATATTATTTATTCCAAGAAAATTGAAGGTTCTGAAAACACCTATGATTATAGTTGTTTGTTTTATTGCAATTTTTCTTTAGATATATGAAAAATTATTTATTAAATTTTAGTAATGGAGTTCTCCTGCATGTTAACTTCGGCTGAAGAATGTACCATTCTTCTTGGGGCAGAAGGTTAGAAGTAGCCACTAATCACACACAGTGCTTCTTTAAGCTTATTGGTTGAAGATTTCATTAAAACTAGAAAAATTTTACTTAAAAAAATTCTTTAAAATATATCACAATGAAGTGCATAGATATGATTTCCTCATTATTTCAAGTTTCCCTAGTCATTAATTTTATTAATTTTTATGCCTTGGAGAGCAGCACTAGATGTAGGAAAAAACTTTCAAACTCATGCACTGTCCTGGGACACTGGGAGGGCACAGTCAGGCCTCAGACTCTTGGTTTCAGCTCAGGTCTTGATCTTAGGCCCTGATCTCAGTCATGAAATCAAGCCTCGTGTTGGGCTCCGTGCTCAGCAAGGAGTCTGCTTGTGTTTCTCTTTCCCTCTGCCCCTCGCCCCCATCTCAGATTAATTAATTAATTAATTAATTTTAAAAAAGAAAAAAAAAACCTCATGGACTTCCTGGAAAATATCCAAATCTCACTCCTAAAGCAATTTGGTTATTTTTTTTATGGCTAATACTATTACATTGTATGAAATAATTATGTAGTGTTACTGACTTATTTTTTGTAGTATATTGTTAGTTCTGAATCTAATACACATAATTTACATCGAAATGTGGTTAGTTAGAATATTCAGATTTTCATTTCCTAGACTTAGAAAGCATTACAAAATTTTTTAAAGTTTGAGTGTTCATTAAAATAATAATGTATATATATATGAAGAATTAATCTAATAATATTTTTGAATTCTTTTAATTCCCTGCATCAAATATACTTTAAGGCATCCTCTGTTAATTAATATGGAGTAGGAGCTAATTTTTTTTCAATAGTTTTTATGCCAAAAGACAATCAACAGCACATAGGCATTAATAGAGGCCATTTTGGGGTCAAACAAATAGTAAGCAGGCTACCAAGCAGAATGAGGCCATGAAGAACGGATTCTAGCCAATAAGTCTGCTGGTATAGATAGTTGAATGCATTCTCACTGTAATCCACAAGGTTCAGGAGTGATTTTTCCTCACCTGCCATTATATTCCTGTCTGAATTTCTCTTCCTCTCTCTCTCTCTCTCTCTCTCTCTCTCTCACACACACACACACACACACACACATTATTTAATGAGTTCTACCTGTATGCCAGTCTCTATGATGAGAACTAGGGATATAAAGTAATTAAGGAGGCCTACTTTTAAAGATTTAAATTTTAAGGGTGGGAGGAGGTTGATAGATTACAATATGTTATAAAAAAAATGTATGTTCCATTTCCTTACTCTTTCATCCCACTTTCTTGTCTACTAGGACACCTGCATCACTAGAAAACTCTTGTAGCCATATTTGGCTCTGAAGTCATTCTCCAGGATGGCTAATAATTATATACATATTAACTGATTGCTTAGTATAAGACAGGCGCTGTTCTAGGCTCTTGACAGGCACTAATTCATTAAATCATTACCACAGCACGATTATTCCTCTCCATTGTCCAGATGTGGTAATCGAGGCACACAGAGGTGAGGTAAGTTGTCCAGTTTCAAGTGGGTAATGAATGGAGGAGTCAGGATTTGAATTCAGACAGGTTGGTCCAGAACTTCTTCCACTAATTATTATCCTCCCCTCCCCTACCATGACCTTTCACTTAGACCATGAACAGAACTACTGCTTATTATTTTCTTATGATGTCGACCCTGAGTGCTGATATACACAGCTCTAAATCAAATGTAATGGCAAAAATCAAATCTCTGGATGTTGGCAAAGTAGCTAACCAGTATTTGCATGTTTTCCTAGATATTATTTTTTTGCTACAAATGAGGAGCAAAGCCTAAAGACCCTAACTAGCTCATCAAAAATTTGACACGTACATTGTCACAATCTTACACGATGTAATTTGAGAATTTTCCTCTTCCTTATTTATCACTGATGACAACTAGTATGCTTCCAGCTCAGCAAGAGCACATTAAGCCAAGAAAAGAACGTGGAACCTGTGAGATTCATTCCCAACTTCCACTTGTAGAGACCTGTTTTTCTCTCACTGAGGGATGTGTTTTGTATACATGCTTCACAACCTTGGCCTGCTGGCTGCCTGGGATCTGACTTCGTCACTAGATTCATAGCCATTGATTCATTTCACTATTCTCAGTTCTTTCCTCCTTCCTTGCTTATTATCTCCTCTAATTGCTAATGAGCTTCTGGTAAATGAGAACTTGATCAATGGAATCTTTGAAGGTACATGTAATGATGTTGCAGCTTCATTTCCATTCTTTTTAAAATGGTGGAGGGCGCCTGGGTGGCTCAGTTGGTTAAGCGACTGCCTTCGGCTCAGGTCATGATCCTGGAGTCCCGGGATCGAGTCCTGCATCGGGCTCCCTGCTCAGCGAGGAGCCTGCTTCTCCCTCTAACCCTCCCCCCTCTCATGTACTCTCTCTCTCATTCTCGCTCTATCAAATAAATAATCTTTAAAAAAAATAAAAATAATAAAAATAAAATGGTGGATTAGAGTCTGACAGTTCCAACTATAAAATATGTACAAATATGGGATATTATACAATGTGCTCATCTTTCAATGCATATCTGAGCTTTTAAGATGGAAATGAGTGCAACAATAAGATTGAACTGATATAAACTATGGACTCTGGGTGATAATGATGTGTTAATGTTAGTTCATCAATTGTAATAAATGTAACACTCTGGTGGAACATATTGATAATGGGGGAGGGTGTGCATGTGGGGGGACAGGGGGCATATGGAAAATAGCTGGACCTCCTGTTCAGTTTTGCTGTATACCTAAAACTGCTCCAAAAAATAAAGTCTATTTAAAAAGATACAAAGGAAATCCTAGGGGATCATAAAGGAACTAAAAACCACAATGGAGAGTTTATGCTAATTATATTGCTCTATTGAGGAAATTTGCCAGTAGAAGTAATGGAAATGCTTGAATTTTAGTAGTTACATAAGGATAGGAAGAACAACCTTGAGACTGCTAAAATGGAAAGCTAGAATGGAGACACACCCAAGACACATAATCCTAACATTCTCTAAATACTATTTTTCCTGAAAAAATTTAAAAAACAGATATTACAAAGTAAAATCTCAGCCTGGGCTCTGGGTAAGAGAAGAGTCTCCTAAGAATTTTGATCAATGGGCATACCTTCAGATGCATCTGAATTTCAAACATATACTACCTTAATGGCTAAAGAAACCCTAAACAAAAAGTAACTCAACTTAAAGTGGTACTTATTTTGGGGTCTACTTTAAGCACATTACAGGAATTGTGGGGTAGCTGACAACAGCAAATGCCAATTCTTTCAGAATAAATGTAGTGATACATGTTTATGGATTCTCACAGATGAAGCTCTGTCAAGAATGAGCTCATGATCCAAAATTATAAAACACAAAGGGAAAGGAATCACCATGAGCAAAAGTCAGTAGCACTGGACACCAAAGAATTTATGATGACACAATTAAGTTCCAGGTCCAGAAAATACATATTAATCTTAAGAACCTCAACAAAAATAGTGATGAAAAAGAAAGGAGGGAAGGAAGGAAAGAAGAAGGAAGGAAGGAAGGAAGGAAGGAAGGAAGGAAGGAAGGAAGGAAGGAAGAAAGAAAGAAAGAAAGAAAGAAAGAAAGAAAGAAAGAAAGAAAGAAAGAAAGAAAGAAAGAAAGAAAGAAAGAAAGAAAGAAAAAGAAAGAAAGAAAGAAAGAAAGAAAGAAAGAAAGAAAGAAAGAAAGAAAGAAAGAAAGAAAGAAAGAAAGAAAGGAAAGAAGAAAGAGGAAGAAAGAAAGTTTTGAAATTTATCAACACATTTCTGCATTACTCAAGAGCAAAAGAAAAAATCAAAATGGAAACATGAAAACACCTAGAACTGAATAATACCAAAGTATTATCTCTGAAAATATGAGGGTTATTATTAGTCATACAATGGAAATGTTATCTGAAATTATATATTATATATAAAATTCTTACATTACCTATTATTTTAGAAAAGAAGGGCTAAAAACTAATTAGCAAATTCTCCAAAGTAGTGAGCTTGCAAATAAGATCAAACAAAACAAAAAATACCAATCCAAAGAAAGCAGAAGAAAAACAAGCATGAAGATTAGAGCAGAGGTAAATTGGAAAGAATCATCAAAGCCAAAAGTTAGTTCTTTTAAAGATTAAGGAAATGAACGAACTCACAAAAAAAAAAAAAAAAAAAAAGAGAGAGAGATGGCACAAGCATCTAGTATTAAGAACCAAAAAGGCAGGGTGCCTGGGTGGCTCAGTTGGTTAAGCGACTGCCTTCAGCTCAGGTCATGATCCTGGAGTCCTGGGATGGAGTCCCGCATCCGGCTCCCTCCTTGGCGGGAAGTCTGCTTCTCCCTCTGCCCCTCCCCCTGCTTGAGCTCTCTCTTTCTCTCTCTCTGTCTCTGACAAATAAATAAATAAAACCTTTAAAAATATATTTTTTTAAAAAAGGTGAAACTACAGAGAACGTAGACATTATAAAAATACAAGGGCACCTGGGTGGCCTAGTTGGTCAAGCTTCTGAATCTTGTTTTCAGCTCAGGTTGTGATCTCAGGGTACTGAGATTGAGCCCCGTGTTGAGCTCCATGCTCAGCATGGAGTCTGCTTAAGACTCTCTCTGCCCCTCCCACTCATGTTTTCGCTTTCAAGTAAAATAAATAAATCTTAAAAAAAATACAAAGATAATAGAAGGATGAAATTATAAGGATAATTTGAAACTTTACTTCAAATAACAGATCTAAAAACAAAACTTACTAAAAATGTATCAAGAAGAAATGAACACCTGAAAGATATTAAATTAGTTGTAAAATATACGCACACACACACATATCGATACAACCTCATAGACCAGATGGTTTTAGTGTTAGGTTCTACCACACTTTCAAGGCAAAGTGAACTACTAATTCAAACTGTCTTAGAAAATAAAGAATTAACATTGAATAACTTATTTTATAAAGATTAATAACTGTAATATCAAAACTACATAAAACTAGCATAAGAATCACTAGTGGTCAATGTCTTTATTAATGAAAATAAGTTCAAATATTTTAAAATATTAGCAATCTGAATTCATCAACTAATATTTAAATATATAAATTTATGTAGAATATTTTGTCTTTAGCACAGGAATTCAATGACATATTTACATTAGACAATACATTACTGTAATTTACTACATTAACAGATAAAAGGAGGAAAAACCATTGGTCTTCTCAAAGATGCAAAATAATCTCTCAATAAAATTCAAATCCCATTGGTGGAATAAAACACTTCATGAATTAGGAATAGGATAAAAGGGAATATCCCTAACTTGATAAATGTATCTATCAAACCTCATTTTTGATGCTGACAGGCAACAAGGTTACTCTTTAAAGCAGGAGCAAGACAAGATGTTCATGATCATCACAGCTATTCAACATAGTATTGATGGCTTTACCTGCACTGTAAGACAATTATTTAGTATCAGTGGTAAGTAATATGATTGGAAGGAAGTATTACAATTATTTGAAGATAATACAATTGTCTACACAGAAAACAAAAGAATCTTCAGATAAATTATAATAGTATAGCAAATTTTTAAACATATTTTCTATTGTCATTCACTGTGAAACGTCTCAAAAGAACTATTTACACACAATACCTCTATTTCCTATGTCCTATTTATTCACTACTGTATTTTAGTATCACTTCTATTCCATTTCTTTCTGTCAAATTATTTATTATCATTATTTTTATGAAAGTACAATTGACACTCCACGTTACATTAGTTTCAGGTGAACAACATAGTGATTCAACAAGTCTATGCATTATGCTAAGCTCCCCGCAAGTGTAGCTACCATCTGTCACCATCCAATGCTAATACAATGCTGTACCTTTTATTCCCATGATTTATTCATTCCACAACTGGAAACCTGTACCTTCCACTACCCCTCGCCAAATTTTTTCCCATCCCCTCATCCTTCTTCACTCTGGCAACCATCAGTTTGTTCTCCGCATTATTGATATTGATTTTACCTGATTCTTGGTAACAGTTGACATTCGTGACTATTTCTTCTTTGAAACACTTTCCTGTTTTTGCCAAGTGATGCCACTCTCCTATGCTTTTCCTCCTAAATGACCAGCCACACTTCTTCTCTACCTGACTTCTAAATGTGGAAGCTACTCCTCTCCTTTCTGTGCTCTCACACTAAGACATACCGAGCCCAGAGATTTAAATATTGTACCTATATAACTCCCAAATTTAGGTCTTACGTCTTTAGCAAGGTTTACGAATAAAAGAAATAGTCCAATAACAGGTAAAGTGAAATGTTTCAAATGATCCAATTTAAAAATAGCCACAATAAAGGAATGTATCCAACAAAATATGTGAAAGAACTTTGTGCTAAAAATTTAAAACTTTACTGAGAGATATTAAAGAGGACCTAAATAAATGAAACAAATATAACCTGTCACATATAAAAACACTCATGTAAGTATGCCAGTTTTACCTAAATTTATGTTAGAACCAATTTAAGTTCTTTTCTTTTTTAAAGATTTTATTTATTTGATAGAGAGAGACACAGCGAGAGAGGGAACACAAGCAGGGGGAGTGGGAGAGGGAGAAGCAGGCTTCCCGCAGAGCAGGGAGCCCGATGCAGGGCTCGATCCCAGGACCCTGGGATCATGACCTGAGCCGAAGGCAGACGCTTAACGACTGAGCCACCCAGGTGCCCCAGAACCAATTTAATTTCAATCAAAACTCAAGCTGTTTTTTTGGGGGGAAGGGGTCAAAATTTCAAGTTCTTCCTATAGAAGAGGATTAAAGCCACAACTGTCCAGAATAAGAAGGTAAAAGACCATTCCTTCTAGATACCAGGACTTACTATAACTGCATAATGATTAAGATGGTGGAGCAAGTCTTTGTATAGAATGGATGGACTATTCAGCAACTATTGCTTAGCTGTACATTCTTGAGGAAGTACTAAGTCATTACATATACAACACAACTATCCACCTGTTGGGGAGTGGATACATCAGTGGACTGTGGTTATATGATAGAATAATATATAGTGATAAAAATAATGCACTAGTACTAAATATATGAACATGGTCAAATCTCGAAGCAAACAAACACATGATGGTAGGTCATGTGTGGCATGATATAACTGTAAGAAGTTCAATTTGTAAAACAACTCTGTATTAGAAAATTTATAGAGGCTTATGTATGCGTTAAAAATATAAAGTATGGGAATGATTGGCATTCACAAAAAAAGAAAACGATATTCTCTGGGGATCAAATGGGAGGGACGGCAAAGGAAATTTCATCCCATTGTATATTTAATATTAACTTCCACACATGGGGTGTTAGGAACACACATCTTATGTTATTCTTTAATTATAATTGTGACTCTGAAATATTTTAAGATCTTCAGAGTAGTTTTTAAAAGAGAAAGAAGAGAAGGAACAAGCACCCATAATACACAAGTATAGAAAAAACGCATTTGTCTAACCCATGAATTTTTTAAAAAATCAGTGTAATGAGGAAATCGCAAAAGAGAAGTGAACTCTGAAATCAGGAAACCTAGGTTCCAAATTTAGTTCTTCTAAGTAGTTTTGTGATTAGTACAAATCCTTCCTTCTCTGGTAAGTTTACTAATTTTTCAAAAGTTTATTATGTGTTGTGGGAGTTGGGAACCAGGGGTGGGCATTGTCTATTCTTTGTTATCCTTAAGTATTCTTCCAGCCTAATAAATTACTTTTCTTAGTATTTTCTTTTCACTAACTATGTTTCTAAGTCTTCGCCAGGTACTATAACGGATAGAGTAAAAGCCCATCAGTGGGATTCTATCACCTTCTAAAGAAAAACTTCCAACTTTGTTCACAAGCCATGTACTCTCATCTCATTATTACAGGTAGACAATTCTAAATATACCATTTATATAGGAAATTGAAGCGAGACAACAGCATCCCAAAAATCTTAAAACTGCCCTGAAGCTTATGAAAAACTACAGTTGCAATGGTTTTTTTCTTTGACCAGAAGATACACTTTTAAAAAGTATTTCTTCTCACTTTTGTAATTTCATTATACTCTATATTTTTTCCACTTACTCTTTTATCCCTCAGAAACAATCAGGGATTGAATTTATCGAACTGTATAAACACGTGCACCAGCATCCCTAAGGCTGAGTGTCCTATAGACAGAATTGCCCTCTCGACAGCAAACCCATTTCCACCTGTTGGGTAGCATGTGCCTGCCTGTGGTGTGTTATTGAACCAAAGGACTTAGGTGGGATATTTCCAGATTCTAAGTGGATGTTGAATACTATTTCAGTGTGGGAGTATTTTCCACCCGTTGATAACTGCTTTCCCAGAGCAGTCGAGCACTCAGTTTAAATACTTTTTTTTTTCCTAACAGGCTACTGAAACTAGCAAAAATTCTAAGAAAGAAAAATAAACCCCACAAATCAACACAGTCACACCCCAGAGTCACTCTAATTAAGAAACATTTCTCGTGACTTACACTAACCTGGAATCACTAGATCATATAACTGCAGGTAAAGGCAATGAAATGTGAGACAGACTATTTGAATGAGCTACACATTTTCCCTCAAGAACAGAGTGTGTTCTATGCCACAGGTGTTTCCGTGATTGCAGTACATTAGGAATATATCATGTTTAACAGACCTTGTACATATATTTCCACCTGTGCGATGTGGTGGTCTAATTTCGATACTTCAGGCTGAGTATCAGATATACACAAGTCCACGTTGTTTAATAAGGCTCAGCCCGCTCACCAAGTGCTGTAACTCTGGTCTCCTCCGTATTCTGCTATTGATTAGTTGTATGATGGAGTAAATCACTTGGCCTTAGCGTGTCTACATTTCCTCATGTAAAATAGCTCAATATTACAGAAGGGTTTCACAGACCCTTTATGAGAAGTATAACTTTGGTTCTCCCTCAACCAAATGAAAACAAAAATGGAAATGGAAATTCTTGAATCCAGAAAAATGTGTCTGGGTGGCTGACATTTGAATCAATAGTTTCACAAGTGAAGTGAATTATAAAAGTACAAAGGATTTTGACTATGGTGCTCTTCTATCAGTTGAATTCCTGTAGAAACCGTCGACCTGAGTTAATTAGACTAGAAATCCAATGCCAATGAGAAACTCAGGACATGGTCTTAAAGGTCACAGTGTCATAATACAGTGTATCACCTCCTTATAAAATATAATCTGCCTGCTTTGTTAAATGATGTAAAATCAACTTATGTAAAATAAAAGAGATAAGATCATATGATTAAAAATACAAGGTCAAAATCACACGCACGTAAGAAAAGAAGTATACTTTTGTAAAAAAAAAAAAAAAACCAAACATCGTATTTAACTTTGCATCTCTTGGCAACTAAGGCAAGAGTATACTAAAAATAGTTATATGACTCTCACTTTCAGATAAAGGGAAAAATGGTGTTTTTACAAGTTAAGCAACTGCATGATCATGGTGTTTGAGGTTTGTCATTTCACTGCGTTCCTACACAAGGAACATTAAAAATAGTTTTCTCTGTGAAATTTCCTTGATTTAGAATGTAATTTAAATCCATATTGTGTGGTAAATTGAAAAACTGGCTCCAATTTCCCATCCTTCCTTCAACCCCTGCCTTTTGCCATGTCAGTTTGAAGGGCTCATCTCTTCTAACTCTGGCCTCAGCCATGGGATTGCTTCAGCCAGAAGACTCGGCAAACACAATAAACACCGGGGATTGAAAAGTGTTTATACGATTGGGCGTGGTCTCTCTTGAACTTCTGCCATTGCCCTGCAAACATGCCCTGGCTAGAAGAGGCACAAAGAGGAAGCCAAGTTGCCCCAGCTCTCCAGCCAGGATCTCTGAGATGAGCCACCAGTGATCCAAATCTGAATAAGGGCACACCCCAGGTGGGTAGAGCTGTCTAGACAACTACCCGGGCTGTTTAAGCTTACTCCTGTATGCCACTGGGTTTTGTTTGTTTGTTTGTTTGTTTTGCTTTGCTTTATTTTGTTTTGTTTTGTTTTAGAGAGGGTGGGGAGGGGCAGAGGGAGAGGGAGGGAGAGAGAGAATCAAGCAGGCTCCCCATACAGCATGGAGTCCAAACCGGTGCTCAATCTTGGGATCCTGAAATCATGATCTGAGCTGAGATCAAGAGTGTCACAGAACTGACTGAGCCACCCAGGCGCCCCACCATTGGGGATTTTGTGGTAAATAGTTTTGCAGCAAGAGTTAACTGATGTGTGTATATACATATCTGAGGTACTCACTTCTCATAATCATGAGCATAGGGTTTCATTTTAAAATTTACAAAAAGCAGCTTGAACACATTTGTACTTTAATTCTAATACTGTCTTTTATCAAAATGAGCCACCATCAGGAGATCATGCCCTCTGACTTACTTTTCTAGTTTATGATGATGTTTGTGTGTTTTTTTTTGTTTGTTTGTTTGTTTGTTTGTTTTTTTAATCCAGACCAGGTCAGCCAGAGATCACTGAACAATAACTTAGGAGACACTGACCACAATGGGCAACGATTTGATTTCTCTACTCAAAGTACTACATTCCAGTGTGCTGATTGATAGTGCTTTTTCATTCCAGGCTGAGGTTTCCTGGAGATGGGGTTAGGGTTGTCTCTAAGGTAAGTTAAATTCATAGAGGAAGCTGGTAATCATCTGCACACTCATATGCCATGTTCTTTTCCACATGGAGATATGGAGGGATCTTGGCCCAAGTCAGAGACCTCGATAATGTGTCTGCCTTTAAACCTGAATCATTCAGGCCACTCTTCAGTTTAATAGATATGGTGAAGCAGAATGAATGGTCACCATTTGGAGATAAGATAAAGAGTGTTCTGTCTTGAGAGGTATGTTGACATAAATTAATGCTTCCCTGCAATGGTGTACATGGAATAGTATAATATTTGCTCAGTGTATACAGTTAACAGAAGAACCTGTTGACATGTAGAAGCCATGTGCCCACAGGATCTGGAAACCAACAAAGCCCCACCTTATGGTCTTTGGGGAATAAGAGATTCATACATTGGTTCCAATCTTAGCTGTTTACCTAATTTTAGTTGAGAATGTCCAAAGTAGATGACTCCAGTGTCAGTCTTTGTGTTCTGTAACATGAGACACTCTTGTGTTAAATGGGAAGATAGAATGGAGAGAACAGCTCATGATATTGGAAGATTTGGGACTTCCCAAAATGACCAAAAGATTCTTTGACAAATTGTTTAACCTTTTGAATTTCAGCTTTTCATCTGAAGAATGGGAGAGCTACAGAAAAAAAAAAAAGGCCTTTAAATGTCTTCCTTATGTTAAATGTTATGCTATCAGTGTGCATATTAATGCCTGAATATTGCTAACAAGGTTTATACGTTTTGGGTTGGAAAAGGAAGAAGGTCAAACACTGTACTGATCTAACAAATGACTTTATCATAAGCATCATAACTTACTAGACATAGTCCTTCTAGGTCATTGATGATGAGCCTTTGATTAGATGCTCAGTTTCTGAAGCTTGCTAAAAGTCAAAATAAGCTAAATTTTGAGGAACAAAACAAATCATCATCTGCTACATGTAACTTTTCTAAGACCAAAATGCACTTACGTCATCACCACTTGAATTCAGAAATGTAGGTGATTAAATTGAAATATTTATTCAAAATAATTAAATTCCCTCTGTCAGATTGTATTAGGGTTAAAAGATGCAAAAATATAAATATGCTGCATCTCTACAGCCTTCATATTTGTAAGTATATATTAAGTAATGTGATGGCTTTTGAAAGCAGTCACTGAAGAAGTTAGGGAAAATATAAGGTGCTAATTTTATTAAAACATAATTCCTACAATCACAGTAAATTTTCAGAAGGCAAAAGGATTTTAAATTTTAAAATATTAGGAATCAATATTGATTAATATGCTGTGATTTTTACTCTATGCTTTAATAAATAACACTAAGATTCCTTATGCTGGTCTAAGATAATTACAGAAATAATTGTTGAAATATAAAAAAACAAAGATTTCAGATTTTTTTGTTTTATTTACATTCCAATTAGTTAACATACAGTCTAATATTAGTTTCAGGTGTACAATTTAGTGATTCCACAGTTCCATATAACACCTGGTGCTCATCAGAAGTACAGTCCTTAATCCCCGTCACCTATTTCACCCGTCCCCCACTCACTTCCACTCTGGTAACCAACAGTTTGCTCTCTGAGATTTCAGATTTTTTTTTTTAATCCAGTATATGATATAAAAAAAAAGAATGGGCAGGAAATTAGCAAAAAATTATTACTGAAAACACATGTGACTTAGAAATTAGGTTTAAAAACAACTAACAAAATAAAATTAATGTCACCTTTAATATTATTACTAGAGTTACCTTAAAAAGGTAGAGATTTAAAATTTCGTATATCTATTCCCCTGAAGTCATGCCCAGAGTACTTATGTAAGGTTTGCCTACATTTATCATGTGCATATGTATTTTCATGACATGAACATTTTGTTAGGAACTCAGACTCTTTCCCTTTATAGTCTCTTTAATTCTCTTCGAACATCCGCCTTGTCCTTGACATTTATATTTAGATGGCTACAAGACTGGACTGATGTGTGCTGGGTTTAGAAGAGCACCCACTTTTCTAAAGTTCAAAATTTAAAACACGTATCCAGAGCTTATTTTGATCCAGGAACTTTGCTAGGTAATGGGAGAGTTATAAACGGTGATAATATCTCTTGTCCTCAAAAGCTTCCAATTCATCCATCCATCCATCCTTCCATTCATTCATTCTCTCATTCAACCATATTTCCTTCTTCTAACTTGACTTTCCCAAAGACTTACAGTGCTGGTAGGTGGGGATGCAAAACTCAATAGCATGGAGTCTCATCCCTGGGGGTGGACACTGATATTTACCTCTTGCTATTCACTCCTTCTTCCTCCATTATTTACAGGACCTTGACCTTATTCTGTTACAAATACTTTCCCCCTGCAGCTTATGGTGATCATGTGACTCAGTTCTAGCCAATGAGATGTCAATGGATTAGGTAGAGCTCAACTGGATAGAGCTTCTAGAAAAGTAATGTTTTCCTGCAAAAAAGACAGAATCAGCAGACACACACACACCTTTTTATCATGCCCGTCTCTCCTTATTCCTGCCCAGAATGCAGCTATATGTGTGGGGGTGAAACAGCTATATTGTGAACATGAGGACTAAGGCCACAAGCTGAAGATGGTGGATGAAGAAGCTAAAAATGACCTGGAACTTTGAAAAGCTCCCTAGCAGCTCTGAGCAATTGGCTGAACCACATCTAGACTTCTTCTGATGTCAAAAATACATAGTATTGCATTCTTCATGTACACTACTTTTCTCAGGACACTTTAGATTTCTTAACCATATCTATTCCTTTCTTTGGGTTTATGTGATTTTCTTTGTCCCAAAGGATTAAGGAAAATAAGTGGTCATTTTCTGATGAATACAAAAGATGGAAAAAAAGAACTGATGTGAGGAAACTTTAATATAGAGACTTGCCTAAGACAAGTAGTAGGCCTGGGAGGAAAATTAAAGTTCTAAAAGTTATGGGGGCGCTTGCGTGGCTCTGTCAGTTAAGCATTCCACTCTTTGTTTTGGCTCAGGTCATGATCTCAGGGTGGTGGGATCAAAGCCCCCCCAACAGGCTCTATGTTCAGTGGAGAGTCTGCTTGAAGATTCTCTCCCTCTGCCCCTCCTCCTGCTCATGCTCACCTTCTTTCTCTCTCTAAAATAAAAAAAAAAAAAAAAAGAAGAAGAAGATAGCAGGAAGGGAAAAATGAAGAGGGGGAAATCAGAAGGGGAGACGAACTATGAAAGACTATGGACTCTGAGAAACAAACTGAGGGTTCTGGAGGGGAGGGGGGTGGGGGGATGGGTTAGCCTGGTGATGGGTATTAAAGAGGGCACATACTGAACGGAGCACTGGGTGGTATACGCAAACAATGAATCATGGAACACTACATCAAAAACTAATGATGTAATGTGTGGTGATTAACATAACATAATAAAATAAAAATAAATGTAATAAAAATTAAAATAAATAAAATAAAATAAATCAATAAATGTTACAAAAAATAAAAGTTCTGTTAGCTACTTGACCACACCATTCACTTTAAAAATGATACACACGTATATATTGCAGAAAAGACAGATGAACTTCATCACCCAAATGAGTTCAAATGTATATTTTCCTTCATGTTAAGATGTAAGCTTTATGGTCATTATTATCAAAAGGAAAGAATGAGTTTTCTCTTGGCCTTTCTTTTTTCATCATCCTGTCCTGGTCACAGTGAAAAGGAGGGGCAGAAATGCAAAGCAAAAATACATCCTCATGCAAAACTCTTAGCAACTAAATGAGAAATTCAAACATGGTATTTATTATACCTTTAAAATGACTCTGTCAAGTTTCCCTGGGGTAATTAAATAATTTCAGACCTAAAAAGCTGGTCCTAATTTGTTTATGGAATATTACAAATCTTAATGGAGTCCTATCGCCTATATCTTTAGAAAGCCAATATGTATTTTGGTAAAACTGATATTTTGGACCCAGAGGGTTCTTGGCTCAAATTCCATCAGAGAGTGCTTGTTCGATACATGTTCCTATGTCATTGGTGAACATGCTCTAATTTTCTTTTTTTTTAAAACTGGTCTTATTGGTGGCTCAAAGACTTTTTACTGTTTTTCTAGTAACATAAGGGGAAGGTGAGGGGAAAAGGTATGTGGGAAAGGGGAAGTTGTAGGCCTTCTGCACTTCAGTACAATACATCCCTCTCTGGGATTTCTTTTTTCTCCTATAGTCTTTCATAACCTGAAATTTTTAACTTTCAGGGTCTGAGACAAATATTTTTAATTTTGGTTAGTTACTGGTGCAGTGGCTTTTTATATTCTTTTTTTTGCCATGATTATAAACATTCTAAAATCATAATTGTGTATGAAGAGTTTAGCGGGAGATTCTTGAAAAAAGAGAGAGTGGTGCCTGGCTGGCTCAGTCAGTAGAGCATGAGACTCTTGATCTTGGAGTTGTAAGTTCAAGCCCCCTATTGGGTGTAGAGATTACTTAAAAATAAAATCTTAAAAAAAAAAAATAGAAAGAAGCTATTAGCAGCAATAAACACTCAAAGAAATTTACAAATTTAATTCTTTTTTTATGATATATTTATCAATTAATCCCCAAAAAACTTTGCTTTAAAAAAATGAGTCTAAAGTTTTGCAGTAAGTTTCCCTTAAATTATTTTAATAATTCTTGTTGCAAGTTGTGGGTATGTGTGTGTGGAAACAATTATCATGTTAACACATGATTCATTGCATGTATGTTTGCAAATACCTTCAATACTAATATGTTATTTCTTCCGTATGAGGTTTAACATTCCAGACTAAGTGTTTAAAAATACATAAAAGAAGTAATAGGGAAAACAGATGTTCAAGGACCTTGCTTTGCATAACAATTAATTAAAGAATAAGAAATATAACCAAATAAGGTCAATCCTGGATAGTGCTAGTTATTGTCTGGTGTATAACAGTCAACCACAGGAGAAAAATATTTGAATGTGTAGACTGGCAGTTTTAATGCTGCAAGATAGATATTTAGTGGGAAAAACACCTGTTGCTAATGTTGCCAATTAATGTAACTTTATGGTAGATCTTTATGAGTCCACATGTAACACCTTTATATTGCCTTATGTGTCATTAATACCACAACACCAAAGACAGTCAACATTAACACTGATTTACAAGTTCTTCTATAATGCTTCGAGTAAGAATAAGCGTTTTTCGACTTTTCTCTCCTATTGTCTCCTATCCCCAGCCTTCCCTCTCCTTCCCTCTCCTTCTCTGCCTCTCTTTCTTCCTCCCTCCCCACTTCCTCCTTCCCTCCCTCCTTCCCTCCTTTCCTTCCTTCCCTTTTTTTTCCTTTAAATGTATCAGCCGAGCCAAGTTATACCTTTTAGATACAGATCTTGAAGATAAAATAATGCTTTGTGTCACCACCACTAAAAAGTAAACTGTTTCATCTTCTATATCAAAAGGAGGTAGCATTTTGCTTTGAGATGTATATGTTTCTTATTTAACAATAATATTAAACTGGCCACACAGATAGTCCATTTAATGAAAATGGAAGTTTACAATTTAAATTGCATATTGATTTCTTTACTTGTTTCTCTTATTTTTTTGTACTTAGAATCTTAGGAGGAAAAAAAAACTCTGCTAGTGCTGTGGGATAAGGTTCCTTGGGATCTTCTGCGGGGAGGAAAGTCCAGTCCCATAACCACGCATGCTATGTCCCAGTCAGATCTGAAGAGCAAACCATGACGGCAGAATGGCACTACACAGCAAAAGGCCGGAGTTTCCTGCTCAGGAAGAATGCTGTAGGAGGAGGGTGTTGAATAAAATGTTCAAAGCAAAAGGAAAAAAATGAACAGATTTGGATGAGATCTACAGTAAAAGGTAAAAAATCTAAAGGGTCTCATGATTGCTCAAAATCCAAGGCTCCACTTTAACTTTGCACATCCAGTGCATAGTTGCTCATGCACTGGTATGGATCCAAGTAGTTAAATACTTATGTACAAATAAATTATCTGCTGTAATTAATAGAAGGTTCACTTATTTATAAAGCAATTTATAGGCACAAGCAAAACGTAAATACTTTGGTTTAGAAACTTGGCTGGACTATCCATGACAACAGAAAAGCATGGCTTCATGCTGTTCTCTATTTCCTAGCAGGAACCACTCAGAGCACCTTAAGAAACCATGGTATCATAGTTTGTCTAACAGTATATGCTGCCAGTTCTAAACTGAAGGAGGAAAAAGTAGATATTTACAGAAAATAAATGTCGATGAACTGTTTTAATTATGATTTAGTATGTGGTCTGGGGTTTCATGAAAAATAAGCTCTTGTTATGTAATTTTCATAGGAAACAGAAGCAGTGCTTTAGTCTCTGTGTGTGTGTGTGTTCATATGCTATCCATTGAGAAAGCATAACCCAATGTGGCCCTTACAAATGGTACCACCTCAATGAGTCACTGAGGACCAATAGACAGTACAGTCTCTGATTATCATGCGATCATGTTGTCAGAAGGGATCTAGTTCAATTCCTCCTTCTTCAACTTAAATGTTCTTTTGTTTGGAAATAAAAGAAATCCAATTATTTTTTCCAGCTTTATTGAGGTATAACTGGTATACAGAAAACTGCATATAATTCGCACAGACAATTGTGTAAGTTTGGACATAAGCATATACTCATATTACCATTGCCACAATCCAGATAATAAACATACCCATTACCTCCAAGTTTCCTTGTGTCTCTTTGTTTTTGTTTTTGTTTTTTGGGGGTGTGTGTGTGTATGTAAATAACACTTAACATGGGCGCCTGTGTGGCTCAGTTGGTTAAGTGACTGCCTTCGGCTCAGGTCATGATCCTGGAGTCGCGGGATCGAGTCCCACATCGTACTCCCTGCTCAGCGGGGAGTCTGCTTCTCCCTCTGACCCTCCCCCGTCTCATGCTCTCTCTCTCTCTCTCATTCTCTCTCTCAAATAAATAAATAAATAAATTTTTTTTAAAAAAAAGAACACTTAACATAAGATCTATCCTCCACAAACTTTTAAGTACACAGCACCGCATTATTAACTATAGGTACGATGGTGGACAGTGGATTTCTAGAACTTACTTATCTTGTATAACTGCTATTTTATACCCATTGAAAACTCTCCTCTCTCCATCCCCTGCTAACTACCATTCTATTATCTACTTCTATACCTTTGATGATTTTAGATGCCTCATAGAAGAGTAATAATATCTTATGTCATCTGGCTTGAAAAGCTACTGTAATTAAAAATTCAGCACAATAGTCTCCTCTAATTTCAGAAAGATAGAATTCTTTAGAAATAGTTTATTTAAAAATATTAAATCTTTGTCTCTATGACTTTCATCTACTTATTTTAATTCTGCCCAATGAGACCATCTAAGACAAATAAATCAGTGACTAGTTGGACTCGGTCCTTCCGTCTCCGTTTCCTCTCTCTCTCTCTCTCTCTCTCTCTCTCACACACACACACACACACACACACACACACACATACACAGGCACATGGACACACATAGCATCATGCCTGGTGAGCATCTATTGGTCCTTTTATCAGGATCAACCTTATTTCCTATAAGAATTCTTTTCTGGTTGCCTTTAGATAGATGTTTCTTCTATATGTTCCCATTATATCCTATTTTTCTTCTGTCATAACAGTCAGCCATATTAAATTGTAACTATTTAATGTTATGTCTTCTTTACTGGGCAATAAACACTGCAAGAGAGGAAAAGATGTTTATATTCCTCCAAAATGCATTCCTGTCACCTAGCACAGTGCCCTGTACCAACTAAGCACTCAACAAATACTCGTGAAAATGAGAAAATCGAGTTCGGGGCAAGGGGGAGTGATGAGTTAAAAGACAGTGGGATCTGAAAACAAAAAGACTTGTATGCCACTTTATTGAGCTTAAATGTAATTCTTCAGTTAATGGGGAATAATGGAAAGTTTTTGAGGAAGGGGGTGTAAGATAAGAGTGTACATTATAATGCCACTCAATAAGTGGGGCCATACCCATTTAATCCACCACCTAGGTGAAGAAATAGAACATCACCAGCCCATAGGTGACCTTTGTCTACCCATCTTAGTCAGTGCTAGCCCCACCTTCCCAAAAGTAATCACTATCCTGGCTTCTAACACCATGGAGTACTTTTGCCTATATTGAACTTTGTGTAAATGGAATCAGTTAATATATCTGATTGACTTTTTTGCTTGATAAGGAAAAATCTGTGTCCTCAGATGGCCGACCGAGCCAACGAGAGAGTCCCAGTCCTTGCCCCGGGGCTCTTCTTGGTTCTTCTCTCTGCTCTACTTCCCGCGCACACCAATCCGGGTTCTTCTCCCTGCCCTGCCTCGTGCACATGCCAAAAGTGCCAAGTGTGTGGAAGTAGAAGTGTATAAATTACCCCCTTTGTTTGTGCCCGGGGCTCAGACCTTTGGAGATCACTGTTCTCTGAGCCTGCCAGCGTTAAATAAACCTCCTATCCTCCAAGATCTCTGAGTGCCGCTTGGTTCTTCTGTGGGGCGATCCAGTCCAGGTTCCTTCCGTAACATGCTGAGTACTTTTTAAATGAGATTCATTCATGCTTTTGCTTTGTCCATCCAATTCAAAGAGTCATGGAGTATTCCATCATATACACAGAGCACAATGGGTACAATGGGTACACTTACTGGGCGGCTGAGTTGTTCAGTAGGTTCATATATTTAACACCAGGGTCAAGATAAGACTGGCTTTTTCTCTTCTCATGACTATCTGGAGATTCATCCAAATCTTTGCATCTATCAATAGCTCCTGGTAACAACTCATGGAAGGTATGTATTATAGTTTGCTGAACCATCCATCTCTTGAAAGACATTTGGGCAGCTTCCAGTTTTCAGCTCTCACAAATAAAGCTGCTCTGGACATTTGTGCACAGGTTTTTGTGTGAACATACATTTTCATTTCTCCGGGATACATGCTCAGGAGTGCAATTGCTAAGTCGTATGGTAATTGCATGGTTAGTTTTTAAGAAAACGTCAAACTTTTCAAGAGTAGCTGTTGCTTTTTACATTCCCCACCAACAATGTATAGGTGAGCCAGTTTCTCTACATCTTCACCAACTTTTTTTTTTTAAAGATTTATTTATTTATTTATTTGAGAGAGATAGAGAAAGAGGGGGCAGGCAGAGAGAGTGGGAGAGAGAATCTCAATCAAGCACGCTCTGCACTAATCATGGAGCTCTATGCAGGGCTCGATCTCAGGACCCTGAGATCATGACCTGAGTGGAAACCAAGAGTCAGATGCTTAACTGACTGAGCCTCCCAGGAGCCCCAACATTTGGTATTTTCAATATTTTTTTTATTTTAGCCGTTCTCATAAGTATGTAGTTGTATATTATTGTGGGATCGATTTGCATTTCCTGAACAGCTAATAATGTAGAACATCTCAAGCAATTATTTGCTACCTGCATATCCTCCTCAGTGAAATAAATGGCTCTTGATGTCTTTCATATATTTCTAGTCAGATTTTTATGTTAAGCTGTAGATTTTGGTAGTTCTTTACATATTCTAGATACTAGTTCTTTGTTTTGTAGGGAAGCAAAATTTTACCTTTACCCTCTTAGGGTTTTTTTGTTTTGTTTTGTTTTGTTTTTGGTCAGGCCTGGGTATTAAAACTGATATAAAACGGATTAACAGGAAAAAGGCATACAGATTTATGTAAGTCGTACGTGACACAGAAGCTCACATAAGGAAACAAAGCCCCAGAGAAATGGTGGAACCTACAGGCTTTTTAGGTTGAATGAAGGAAGGTGACCGTGAAAAAGTAACACCTACCTGAGAAAGTTAACAGAAAACGAGAATTATGTTAACAAGGTCTCTGTCCATAGAATTCTCTGTCTCCACTTCTCCTTGTTGATAAGAATGTTACTTTTTTTCTAGTACAGGAAGGGCAATTCTACATGGAAGCTTTTATCTCCTGTTTCCAGGAAGAGATTAGAATGCCCTTCCTACACCTGCTGTTTTTTTATGTGCCTTTAGCTCAAAGTAATCTTTATGCCAAAAATAGCATATATTACGGTGACATATTCTGTCATCTTGCAATTGGATGTGTGGTTTGCAAATACATTTTTTCCAGTTGGAAACTCGCTTTTTCATCCTTTTCACCTGGGCTTTCACAAAGCCAAAATAATAATAAATAATAATAATAATAATTTTGATGAGGTCTCATTTATCAGTTTTCCTCTTATGATCAAGTTTAAGAACTCTTCGCCTAGACTTAGCTCCCTAATATTTTCTCTTATTTTTTTTCCCAAAAGTTTTATTAGAGTTTTACATCTTACATTAATTTCTATGGTCCATTCTGAGATGATTTTTGTGTAAGAGGGGAAGTTTAGATAGAGGGTCTTTTGTTTATTTTGGATTTAGATTATTTATCTGATTATTTATCAGATAAATTATTATTATTTATCTGATTATCCATTTGCTTCAACAACATTTTCAGGGCTATCTGTCTCCGAACCTTTGTCAGAATCAGCTGAGCACATTTACATAGCTTAATTTCTGGTTACTCGATTCTGTTCCATTATCAATATGTCTTTTCTCCAAGATTACACTGTTTTGGTTACTGCTGCTACTTAGTAAACTTTAATATTCATAATCTGTCCCATTCTATTCATATTTGTCAAGATTGCTTTAGTCATTCTTAGGACCTGTGGTTTTCCAGATATTTATTTATTTATTTTTATTATTATGTTATGTTTATTTATTTTTATTATTATGTTATTATGTTATGTTAATCACCATACATTACATCATTAGTTCTTGATGTAGTGTTCCATGATTCATTGTTTGTGCATAACACCCAGTGCTCCACGCAGAGCGTGCCCTCCTTAATACCCATCACCAGGCTAACCCATCCCCCACCCCCCTCCCCTCTAGAATCCTCAGTGTGTTTTTCAGAGTCCATCGTCTCTCATGGTTTGTCTCCCTTTCCGATTTCCCCACCTTCATTCTGTGGTTTTCCAGATAAATTCTGGAATAGGCTTACCTATTCCATCAAAAGCCTTCTGGGATTTAGATTGGAATGGCATCAAACCTGTAGATAAATCCGGGGAGAACTGGCATCTTTATTATTTAAGTTTTCCAATCCATGAACACAGCAGACCTCTCTATTTGGATGTTCTTTGATTAGTTTTATCAGCATTTTGTAATTTAAATCATCTTCATCCTAACATGTTTCATTAGATTTATATGTACATGCTTTCTTTTTGGGGGGAGGTGATTTCAAATGGTAGTGCATTGTTAAGGTTTTGCTTGTATATGTTCATTGTTAGTATATAGAAATGCAACTGAGCTGTGTGCAGGTCTCTTGTATCTTACAACCTTCCTGACTCACTTCTTATTTCTTAGAGTTGTGTGTATGTGTGTGATCCTCTAGATTTTTTATGTAACTATCATGTCAGCTACAAATAGAGTTAATTTTATATCTTCCTTGCCAATGTGCATGCCTTTTATTTCTTTTTCTTGCCTTATTGTATTGACCAGAACTTCTACTGCTATGTTGAATAAAATGAGTTAGAGTGGGCATCCTTGACTTAACTCCTGATCTTAGGGAAAAAAAAAATTCAACTTTTTGCCACTAAGTGTGATTAAATATAATGTTAACTATGTAGCGTGTTTTCGTAAACATGTTTTATCAAGTTGAGATAATTCTCTATTCCTAACCTGAGAGTTTTTATGCGACTTGATATTGGATTTTGTCAAATGCTTCCTCTGTATCAATTGTTATGATAATATGATTTTTCTTCCTTAGCTTGTGGAGATAATGGATTTTATAAGTTGATTTTCAGATATTAAGTTAGCTTTGCATACTTGAAATAAATTCCACTTGGTCATGGCATATAATTCTTTTTATACATTGTTGGATTCAGTTTGCTAATACTTTGTTACTGAAAACCATCTGGGCCTGGAGATTTGCAGGAGTTTTTAAAGTACAAATTCTATTTACTTGATGGTTATAAGACTATTCAGATTGCCTACCTCATTTTGGCTAAGTTTTGGTAGTTTGTGGTTTTTGAGGAATTGGTCCATTTCTTCTAAGTTATTGAATTCACTTCCAACCTACATACGTCGTTGAATTTGAGATGATTTTTTTGTAAGCAGCGTACAGTTGGATCATTTGTTTAATCCACTCTTCCAATTTGTCTTTTGATTGGTGTTTAGACCATTTGCATTTCAGGTGATTACTGATATGTTTGTGTTTACATCTGCCATTTTATTATTTGTTTTCTCTTTAGTTTCCTCTGTTTTGCATTCATCTGTTTTTCTTGTACACCTGTGAATTATTTAAACAGATTTTTTTAGGATTCCACCTTGATTTATTCATAGACCTACCTCAGAGATATTGCAGATCCAGTTCCAGACCACTGCAATAAAGTGAATTTCACAATAGATTAAAAAAAAATTCTTGTTTTCCAGTGTGTATAGAAAGTATGTTTACAATATACTGCAGTCTATTAGGTGTGAAATATCTAAAAAAAATGATATACAGGGGAGTGGGAGTACAGGCTTCAAGTTATGGAATGAGTAAGTCATGGGGATGAAAGGTATAATATTAGGACTATAGAAATAGATACTTTATTGCATGGTATTGTAATAGTGTTGCATGGGGACAGATGGTAGCTACACTTGTGGTGTGCATAGCATGACATGTAGTTGTCCAATCACTATATTGTACACCTAAAACTAATGTAACATTGTGTGTCGACTAGACTTCAATTTAATAAAAAAGTGAGATAAACTTATAAAATTAAAATTTCTCTTCTTGCATATTTATTTCCCTAAAATGACTCCAAGCCAGATCATTTATCATAAGAGCTACAAGTGAATTTACTGAGAAAATAATTATATTTTAGACATTTAAAAAGTATTTTATGAAATACTCTATTTTACTTTCATATGAAACATAAAAAGCTTTGAAAAATCTATAAGAAATGCATGTTCATACTTCGATTTCTTTTTAATTAAGACCAATAAAAAGTAAAGAAATGCAAAAAATAAAATAAAATAAATAGAAAAACAATATACATACCTTGATTAAAAAATACTTTCTTGTTAAAAAATGTGCTGTCATCTAAGCTTTCAGCAAATCATCATCACTGATCATAGATCCTATAACAAATATAATAATAATGAAAGGTTTGAAATAGTGTGAGAATCGCCAAAATGTGACACAGAGCCATGAAATGAGCAAATGCTATTGGAGGGATGGCCCCAAAAGACTTGCTCAGTGCAGGGTTGCCGCACACCTCTGATTTGTAAAAAACACAGTGTCTGCAAAGTGTAATAAAACAAAACACAGCAAAACAAGGGAAGCTTGTACAGTGCTTGTGAGTGAATCTCTGCACGGTTTTCATAGTGGTTGACTGGGTACTAGAATGTAAACACATAACTTATAAAAGTCAATTGGAATCAACATTTTATTACCTCCAAGGGAAGTGTGTGAAACTCACTTTCATCGAGGTCCCTTTTCCTTTTCTCTTCCAAGTATCATTGTTTTAGAAATCAGCTAATGTTAAAATTTTTGTCTCAGTTATCAGTTTCTCCCTTCCCAAGACACCTGCTTTTATCATTTCTTTTCTGTTTGAAGAATTTACATTAGCCGATCTTTATGGGTAATCTGTTAGAGACAAATCCTTTTTGTTTTTGTCTTCATTTTCTCTTTACTCTTGAATGATAGTGTTTCCAGATATAAAATTCACACTTGATAGTTATTTTCTTTCAACATTTGGCAAAACATTATGCTCCTTCCTTCTGGCCTCTGTGGCTGGACACACGAAACCTGATAGATTTCCTAAAGGTAAGGAACCATTTCCTGGCTGCTTTCAGGATATTCTGTCTTTATCTGTGGCTTCAAAATTTTAATTACAATGTGTCTTTGTGTAGATTTCTTTGGGTTTAATCTGTCAGGTCATTACAACCTCTGACTGATAAGTGGTACTGGCATCAGTTGATTGTCTTGTCTTATTCAAATTGGAATTTTCTTGATTTTTTTGTATGACAGCTGATTTTTATTATATCCTGACATTTTATCTATTGTGAGTAGGACCTTGGGTCCTACTTAAATATTTTATTTTAGCAGAAAGTTACCCCGTTAGGTTTATCACGTGGATCTTGCCCTACATGTGCAGGCTGTTGTTCCAATGGCAGTTTCTGTTTCTGAGTTTCTGTGGTATTATTTTGGCCTGTTTGGTTTATCTGGTGCTATCGAAGCTCTTCCTAGTCTCTGCTAAAATTGTTTGAAGAAGATTTTTCCCAGCCAGGCAGGTGGGTATTTGTCTTAAGGAAGGTGTATTTAGGATATTCCTACAAGTGCCTCCCAGTTGCCGTGGAGTGTGGGCAGAGGAGAAAAACCTGGGGTCCCAGGGACAAGGGGGCTTCCTGAAGGAGGTTGCCTGCTGTAACTGGGTATTTTCTGTTGTCTTTGCCCACCCAACTTAGTATGGTATCTCTTAGTTGAAAAAAGAGACTCAAGCTTGACAGGCAAGGGTGTGCCTCTCCTGGTCACTGACTTCTGGCATGGCTACCAATCATTTCTCCCTGCTGGCGGTGAAGTAGGGCTCATCTGACAGCATCACAGGACTCCCATTTTATCTACAGGAGGAATGAGTCTAGTTGGAACACCCTCTGTGGCTAGGTTTGAAGAAGGGAAATGACATATCTGGGTGGTCTTTCTCTGGTGGGTGAGGGGACAAAGGCACCCTAGTGTGGTGTTGTTCTTTCAGAATTCGCCTTTGGTTGTTATTTGTGCCATTTCCAGGGTTTATAGTTTGCCATCTTGTCCCTGAAATTATTTTTGCATTTTTTAAAGATTTTATTTATTTATTTATTTATTTATTTATTTATTTATTTATTTAAGAGAGAGAGCGCACAAATAGGAATGGGGGGAGAAGCAGAGGGAGAGGGAGAAATAATCTGAAGCAGACTCTGCACTGAGCATGGAGCCCAACACAGGGCGGGGCTCAGTCCCACGACCACAAGATCATGACCTGAGCTGAACACAAGAGTCAGATGCTTAACCAACTGAGCCACTCAGGTGCCCCATTTTTGCATGTTTAAAACATAGACTATTTTTAAACCATTTGAGGTTTACAGAAAAATTGAGCTGAAAATACAGAGTCCTCATTTACCCCTTTACCCTTCCCTCCAGGTTCTCCTATCAGTAACATCATACATTGGTATGAGCATTTGTACAATTAAGGAGCCAACGTTGATACATTGTTATTAACTAAATTCCATGTTCACAGA
This sequence comes from Zalophus californianus, assembly GCF_009762305.2. NCBI lineage: Eukaryota > Metazoa > Chordata > Mammalia > Carnivora > Otariidae > Zalophus > Zalophus californianus. The sequence continues at coordinate 129,110,880 of NC_045601.1, forward strand.
GGATCCACACTTTGTTTTGTACATTTTATAGATTTCTGACAAATACATAATGACAAGTATTCACTTTTCAGTGAATAACAGAATAACAGTGTCAGTGCCTTAACAACCCCCTATGCTTGGGGCACCTGGGTGGCTCTCTTGGTTGAGTGTCTGACTTTGGCTCAAGTCATGATCTCAGGGTCCTGAGATAGAGCCCCAGGTCAAGCCCCATGCCCAGCCCTTTGTCTGGGCCATGCACAATGTGGAGTCTGCTTCTACCTCTCCCTTTGCCCCTCTTCCTTCCTCCCATTCCTGCTCTCTCTCTCTCTCAAATAAATTAAAAAAAAATCTACCTATTCAACAATCTCCCTCATCCTTAACCCTTGGTAACCACTACTATTTTACTGCCTCCATATTTTTGCCTTTTCTATAGTCGTATATTTGGAATCATATAGTATGTAATATTTTCATATTGGCCTTTTTCTTTTAGTGAAATGCACTTAAATTTCCTCCAAGTTTTTTTATAGCTCCATGGCTCATTTCTTTTTAACACTGAATAATACTCCATTATAAGGATATACCACAGTCTGTTTATCTACTCACTTATTAGGGCATCTTGATTGCTTGTAGGTTTTGCAATTTTTAATAAAGCTGCTATAAACATTTGTGTGCAGGTTTTTGAGGGGACATGAGTTTTAACTCATTTGGGTAAATACTAAGGAGCACGATTGCTGGATTGTATGATAAGGGTATATTTAATTTCATAAGAAACTGTCTAACTGTATTCTCAAGTGGCTGTTTCATTTTGCATTCCCTCTGACTGGCTTATATATAAGAGATGATCCAGAAAAAAATGACAAAAATTTCTAGGAAATGGTGATTCTTAAAGTAGAAATACAATTTTTCTGAACTGGCAGTGTTTAGAACGAGACCTCTGCCAATGAGTAGGAAAATAAGAGAACATGGAAGAATAGAGGAGGAGACTGGTAAGGATGGTATTGTTATTAGTAGAAGGGAAGAAAAATAATTTTCCCTATGCCCTTCTGAGTCCTTAGCTGAGACCCCTATAATAAAGGACAGATTAATATGAGAAAAACCAACGGAAGTTTATTAACATGGATACCTCCTATATATGTGGGTAAAAGAAGTTCAAAAGAGCCGCTCCCTGAATTTACTGTTTTTCAAATGGTTTCAGCTCAAAATAATCAATATGCTGACATAGCATATTTTGGGGTGGCATGTCTTACCACACTTCATCAGCAATATCAACCATCTCCATGTGGGTAACAACGAGGAACTCAGCGCACATCGCATACTAGAAACGACTGATTACTGTCTACATCTCATTTAGTTGTCAGCACACACACTGTGTATAATAAACATATCTCATCTATACAAAATGAAATCCTCCTAACAAAGGTGGTATTATTATTCCATTTTAATGGTCAGGATATTAAGTCTCAGAGAACTTAGTTAATTTGCCCCAAATCTCTTAGTGATGAAGTCTTCACGCAAGGATTGAACCCTGAACCCTTAGTCAGGAAGTGAGTCAGTGGCAGGGAAGGACTCTAGCCTCAGAGGTGAAGATGGAGCACCAAGCAGGAAATCAGTTAGAAGTCCTGTCCTGCATAGGTTGTGTCAAATTACTGGGACATGGGGGTGGATGTTGTAGTTTTGTTGATATGTAGGAGCCTAAGCTGCAACAGGCATACCTGATATATTCTGAGGCGCCAACACTAGTGAGATACCCCCACTCACTGGCAGGTATGGACCTCCTTCAGTGGGTCAGAGCCAGAATGATCAGGACCTGCTCCAGAACATGTCAAGGGCAGGCAGCCATTGGCTTTGGGACTAATAAAAATTAGCATCAAAAATGATTTAGTTTACACTTTAATCTCATGTTTAAAGATAATATCATTATGTTAAATGTAACAATGAGTAATACCAATAGCTTATTATTTTAAAATAATAAGTTTTCAGGTTGTTGGTTTATGGAAAAATACAAGCTGAGGCAATATTCTGAAGGGGAAAAAATGCTTGATTTCAGGACTTTCTTTCTTTTCATTTTGATTTATGAAGTCAAGTCTCATAGGTAGGTCATTGTTCATATCCACTAAAGAGAAAACAATGGAAGTGAGATAAGAAAAGAACTGAAGAGTGCATTTGGAGCTAGCTTGCCCAAGACTATGCATTTTGGGGGGATCTTGAAAATCTATTAGGACTCCACAATTGTATACATTTCACAGTTATTTTTATTTTATAAAATAGAAAATGATTACAATTTTGTGTAAGGTATTGTACAGGTTTAATAGGATTGCGCTCTTGCCAAGTATTGTAGTAACAAATAAGTGCAATAGAAAATTGCTGACTCCATAGGAACCTGCTAGTTCAACATAAATGCTTTCTGTAAATGAATCTAGAGTAATTTCCCTATACATCTTGACTACTGCTTTCAACTCTGCTCACAGGAGAGCAGTTGCACAGTGCTGGCAAGAATTCACACTTTTGCCTTTTCTGTACATTTACGGCACAGCAGCTCACACACGTTGGCTACAAATATGGCAAAGCTCACCAAAGGAAACTGAGACAAAATGCTGACTCTGGATTTGGGTGTCTTCCCAAAAAGCCTATTGCCAAGAATCTACAGGTGCATCATACATGAGAACATTCACACAGCGCCAGAAAGGGGCAACTGTTTCTGAGGCCATTTCCCATTCGAGTTGTGGCATGGTTGAGCGGTTTTCAATGCAGCGCTCTTTTTCTGTATTAACAGTTCTCGTGTATTCAAAGAGGTGTTCCTAAAAGTCCTACAGCTTGAAAAATTGAGGAGCGCCAGTATGCAACAGAAGTGGTAACAAATACCGATACTTTCAATATATATTTAAATCATATGCAATCGTTGAGAATGTCTAGACTGAGGAAAAGCTTGGACCGTGAAAAACAAAAAAATAATATATACATTCAATTTTTATAGAAACATGCATAGATTGGGCAGTTAGATGCACATCTTCTTGGCAGCTCTGCAGTAATATCTCTCTGGAATTGAAAATGACAAGAATGGTACAGGAATTTAGAAGAAATTCTTTCAGGGGAAAAAGTGCCAATACAGTTGACCCTTGAAAACATGGGGGTTAGGAGCACTGATACCCTCCTCCCAATATTCAAAAATCCACGTATGACTTGTGACTGCCCAAAATCTCAACCGCTAAAAGCCTGCTGTTGGCTGGAAGTCTTACCAATAACAAAAGCAACTGATTGGCACATATTTTGTATGTTATATGTATTCACTGTACTCTCATAATAAGGTAAGCTAGAGAAAAGAAAATGTTCAGAAAACCATAAGGAAGAGAAAATACATTTGCAGGACTACACTGTATTTATAAAAAAATTTGCATATCAGTAGATTTGTGCAGTTTAAACCCATGTTGTTCCAACATCAACCGTACTTGGAAATCAAGCAGAGAACTAAAAATAAGAGCCTAAAATCATTTATTGACTCTCAATCACACACATTTACTGAGTGGTCATCATGTGCGTGATGTTGTATTGGGTGGCTGGCATACAGAGGTGAATATATCTGGTTCTTGATCTAAAGACCTTCATTGCATAAAAGAAATGGGCTTAATAGGAGAGGTCAGAAGTCATTAGCAAATAATTACAATGCAATGGATTAACTGTGATCACACAAGTACATGAAATAGATTGTGAGAAATGTGAGCCAGGCCACCTAATGCTGCTGGGAGGTAAAGAGGGGGCAAGGAGAATATTCCAAGGACAGGAAAGCGTATGAAGGAAGACATGAGTCAGAAGAGAGCATGCCTAAGGACTTCATTATCCTTGTGAAGGAGAGAAAGAAGGGAGGTAAATGTACCCCCACCTGATGCTGGTTTGGGCGAAAAGCTGCAGAGAGGTGACATTCACAGAGATAGAAATCATCCAGATGAGTATGATTTGAGGGTGGAAGTTGATGAGTCTAGCTGTGGATGCAGTGCCTTCAAGGGTCACCAAAGTGGAGATTTCCAGAAGGCACAGGTCATGCTTGAAATTCCATGACAAGTACTTGGAGAGCAAAGTGGATCAGAAGGCTTTCTGGAGTATCCAGATGAAGCAGATGAACTGCTTCTTTAAGTGTGTCTGCTTCCCACTTAAAGCCCTATTCTGATCTTCTCTCCCCATCATCCTTCCAGCCCTCCCATGAGCACTTGCCAGGCCATTGCAAGAACAGCTTTTCAAAAATCTTTTTTTTTATATTTAATTTTTGCCCCAGTGGAACTCTTCCTTCAGAGAAATTACTCAGAAGTCCAAGGAGTGAGTAAGTAAAGTGGAGCCACTTAAGCTCCATCTAGAGGAATAGCCCAAGAAGGAACAAGAATCCTAAAATCCATTTCAGGGAAATTGGTAATGCCAAATCATCAGCCTAACCAACTCCTGGTAAAGGAATAACTGATGACGTTTCCTTTGAAATGTCTACCTTTGATATTAGCTCTATTCATGTATTAAAACTGTGGACCAAGATTGATACTAACATATCTAAAGGCAGAAAAAAGTGTATTTAAAGAGAAGAAAAATACATGAAAATCCACAGTAGTGGGCATCCGTTACAGTGCTAACTGGCTTCGAGCATTCTGGTCCCATTGTTGTGTATTTTAGGCCCTGGGAATAGACAATTATTTAACATATTTTAGCTGGGAGGTTTTTCTCTAAATCCACCCAAGAAATCTTCTGACTTTGATTTAGCCTCTACAGGAGCAAGATCGCATGGCTGTTATTGCTTATAAATCTTCTCTTTGTTTCAGTCTTACAAGTATATTGGTTGGCTAGAATATTTTATGTAAGGTCTACTTACCTGATTTTATGGAATAACAGAGTAAATTGCTCAAAAATATCATCTTGTTGAATTTTATTTATAAGACTGTTATGATAAGATGTAACTGAGTCATATCTAGAGGTGGGTATTTGCTGTTCTGTTCATTTGTTCATTTATTCAACAAATATTTATTGAATCTTGATATGCCAATTGTGTGGGTTATTGATAATAAGATATAGTCTTTGTGTTCAAGAAGTTCTCAACCTACACATTTACTATATTGTGGTTACTTCTCTATATTCAAATAATCTAGGGGGTTTCACTCTAATTATTTTTCATTTAAAATATTTTGTTGGTAAATATAACTCAAGTGCAGAAAACTGCATAAAACAAATGCACAGCTTACAAATTATTATAAAATAAATAGCTTTGTAATAATCACCAAAGTCTTAAGAAATTGACATTGCCTGTTACCCCTGAAATTTTCAGGTATCAGCATTTAATCACAATCCTCTCTCTCCCACAAAAGGAAATTTCCTGACTTTTGTTATTCAATTTCTTTCTGTGATTTATAATTTTATCACCTAGTGCATATCTCTAGGTATTATTCTTTTTTTCTCTTAACTCTTTATTTTGAAATAATTATAGATCAATAGCATGTTGCAAAAAATAGTACAGATGTAGCCTTCGCCCAATTTCCCTCAACGATAACATCTTATGTGAGTGAAGTACAATAACAAACTAGGAATTTAATGTTGGCTCAATCTACAAAAGTTATCAGAATTTTACCAATCTTAACAGGCACCCTTTTTTGTGTGCATATGCACATGTTTATATAGTTGTATACAAATTTATCACATGAGTAGATTTTTGTGGCCATTACCATTATCAAGATATAGAACTGTTCCAACCTTTCAAATATCCCACAAATTACCCTATTACACGCACACAGACTCCTTCTACTGCCTGTCATTAAACCCAAGCAATCATTCATCTATTCTCCCTAATCTGTAATTTTAAGAATGTTGTATAAAGAGAATCACCTAGTGTATAATCTTCTGAGATTGGCTTTCTTAATGCAGTTCCACTGTAAAACATTTTGGGTGCTGTGAGTTTGTGGATTATTTATTTATTTGTTTGAGAGAGCGTGCACATGGAGTCTGCCTATGATTTTCTCTCTCTCCCTTCCCCTCTGCCCCACTCCCTCAGCTGAGCTTCATGGCCAGCTCTAAGCCTGAGCGAGTCTCAGATCTCAGGACCCTGAGACCATGACCTGATGCAAAATCAAGAGACTGATGCTTAACTGAGTCACCCTAGCTCCCCTAGTTTGTAGATATTTTGAATAGAGTTGCTACCTTTGCATACAGGGTTCTGTGTAAACATAATACATCTTCAGTTCTTTGGGATAAATGTCAACATTATAAATGAAGGGTAATATTATAATTTTACATTTTTATATATAGTATAACAATATTATATACATGCATTATACATACTATATATAGAGAGAGATCTTAAATCTTATTCTCTACCTTTTTATTTTTTCACTCTAGTTATTGAAGAAGATTGATCATTTTTTGTATAGAATTTTTTAGTCTGGATTTTGCTGGTTGCCTTCTCATGGTATATATTAACAGGTTCTACTTCATTTTACATTTCCTGTAAATTAGTTATTACATCTAGAGAATCCATCGTATACAATTTGGTTTATTTGGAGAGAGGAGGTGAGATTACTTCATAGGTGGTGTTGTATTCCTCAACAAGAGGCATGTAATGCCTGACTGTTTTTTTTCATGATGTCACCAGTATTGACATCAATACCTAGATCCTTTAATTCATTCATGGTTGAAAAAATAGTCATATTCCAATTATATCTGGGGAAGATGAAAGTACTGTTCCAATTCTTCACCCTTCCCTGCATCCACATCATCGCACCTTTGCCTTGACGTCTCAAAGCCAGAGCACATTTCCTGCCTCTTGACCTTGCCCTTAGACATCTGACTTGGTTTGGCCAATGGTATGGGGGTGGAATTGACCGTGTGACTGTTCCAAGCCTAGGTTTTAAGAGCTTCCTGTGTTTTCATTTTCTGTCTTGTGGTTTAGCCATTGCCACAAAAAGAGCTTCCCCCGCCAGTCTCAGGGTCAATGACACCTTCATCCTGGGCCCCAGAATGGATGCAGGTGGTAGCCATGGCCAACTGGACCTGCAGCTTGAGGTTGAACACTCACTCAGCTGAGCCCAACCTACATCGGCCAACACTTAGCAGACCCACAGATCCAAGAAAATAAATAATTGATATTTTAAGGCTTCAAGATTTGAGAGGTGTTTTATTATGCTTCACTCTTATGGTAATAGCTAACCGAGAATATTTTCTTTGCTGGAGGACTTTTGCAAAGAGAAAATTTACTCCTTCTTCTATTTGATTTCCTAATGGCTATATTTTGTAAAGGAAATGCAGGATAAATTCTTGATTTTATCTCTTTATTTACGCTTTTTCCAAATGATTGGTTTCCTAGTATCATCCAAAATGACTTATTACTCCTTTTTTGTCTGTTTGTTGTGTGTGTGTGTGTGCTTGTGTATCCTGCGTGTGTGTGTGGGTATGATCTCTTGTATTTAGCATATATGATGTGTTTCTGCCTACTTCTGTTATTATCCTTCTTAGTGCCTAGTTTGTCTGATATTTGGCCAGTAAGATACTTCTCCAGTAGGCTTTCGCATCCTTTTCATAATCTCTTAGGACTTTCTTGTTATCTGGAATACTAACATGTCACAGGCTCCTCGACTTGAACATGTCCCGCCCCAGACTTGCAGAAGGTCATTGAAGCCCATGGGAAATGGGCACTGGGCATTCAATGCTCATTGCTACTGGGTTGGCCGGTCATTGTTTCTAAGCCTTTCCAATGAAGGAAACACCTGAAAATTCCTAATTCAAAGTTGAATTTGAAAACATGTGCAAATATACCCATATCCATCCACTGAATATGCTGAATTATAAATATCTCCCTAATTTTTAAGACAAAACGCATTATTTTTTTCATATTGATATTTCCACTTAGAATTCAGGACGAGAGCATGTTTCTCTAACCTCTTCTATCCCACAATTGTAGCTACTCGTTCCCTCATCATGGTGATTCTTTTTTTTTAAGATTTTATTTATTTATGTGTCAGAGAAAGAGAGAGAGCACAACAGGGGGGAGCAGCAGGCAGAGGGAGAAGCAGGCTCCCCACTGGGCAGGGAGCCCGACTCGGGACTCGATCGCAGGACCCCAAGATCATGACCTGAGCTGAAGGCAGACACTTAACCAACTGAGCCACCCAGGTGCTCCATCATGGTGATTCTTAATATGCCAGACATGATAGAATTATATTAATGCACAAACTGTGCTCAAAATAAGGTGCCAGTACCACTTCCTATGATAAGATCACTAAAATGGTTGAAAAATGTGTTTTTTTTATACAATGAATTCATTCTTTCCATATCTCTTACAGTTGTTCTGTATGCTTACACAGTTCTCGGTTACTACAGTCTCTATCTTACAAACCTCCGTTCTAGAGTTTCAATTCTCAAATGTTTACAGTTAGTTTTTACATTGATGGGTTTGCATTGATTGTGGTTGTCTGTAGCTTATTTTCTAATTGATTCCCAAGGACAGCTCATGTGAGAAATATTGTTTGAGTTTCATGCAATGTCAGTGTATCTGTGGTTTTTCCATGTAAGTCGATTTGCCTGGATGTGAAATCTTTCACTCACTTTTTCTTTGCTTAGCTATATTAGCTATCTTAATATTATTTTGTCTTCTGGCATAAACTGGTACCATAAGAAAATCTAACAACAATATGATTTTCTTTTTCTTATAGGTAACTGGTTCACCTAAAGGCTTATCTTTTTCTCAAACGTCCAGTAGTTTTACAAATCCAATAGTAACCTAGCATACATGTTGATTTTGATAATTCTGAATTTATCTTCCCAGATGAGCGTTATGCCTTTGCAATGTATAGTTTTGAGTCCTTTCCTTTTCAAAAAAAAATTCTAGCACTGCAATTTTATTTATTATTTTATATATTTCTTGGTTTTAATTGTCTTCTTTAAGGGACTGCCATCATATGTGTGCTGGGATCATGACTGCCTAGTTTCTATGTGTGTCACTTTCTCTCCAGTCTTTTAAATCCCTCTCTCTTTTTTATTTTAAATAGTTTTCTTCTTTTACGTTCTATGACTTTTAAGGAACTATCTATTGAGTTGGTTTACTCTGTGTGCTTTCTCGGTTAATGTTCCTTTCTGAAATGACATTTCTTTTATATCTAATTTTTTTCTGGAGTTCTAGTACCTCAATCTTGAGCTTTTTTTCTAATTCTTATTTGTGCTATTATTTCATATCTTGTATCACCTTCAATTTCTAGGTTGTACTTTTTTTTCGTTATTTGGAAATATGTGGTATTATTTTTATTTTGTTTTATGCTCATACCTTTCTGGAAGATGTTCATTTTCTATAGAACTATCATTCTCTATTTAATTTTTTTCCAAGATAACATTGTATAAATTGATGCTAATTCTTTTATGTGACTCATTTTTACATGAAATTAACTTTTGCCTAACTTTGAGGGAGAAAAATTAAGATAGCCTTCCTAACTTCCAGGAATCTTTTAAAATAGCTCAAATATTCCCTTCTGTTGTTTTGTGAAAAGTTTAAAAAATATGACACCTTACTCTCTGAGATCTCCTTAGTCTGCTCTGCCTCCCCACCCACTAACACCTGTACACTTGTATTTGACTCTCCTTGTTCCTTTATTCCTACTATTCTTGACCTGTCCATATTTCTATGTTATTTTTGGCAATTTCTCCTCAGTGCAAGCTATGTTTCCTGGAAGGGGATTTTGGCTCATCAGCTGTGAGGGTTCCCAGAATCCAGTCAGCCCTATGTGCTCAGACCATTTCAGATCAACTATGTTCACCCCCTTTAGAGTGTGTACCCCTCATTATATCAGCATTATCCTCAGATGGAGTCACTGAAAGTTTTTTTTTTTTTTTTTTTTATCTTTGGTTACTTCTGAATTCTTAGGTACTAAAGACACCCGTGTTTTCTTCAGCTTCTCTCACATGGACACTGAAAGCTCATGGATTTTATAGCTGTCTGCCATTTCATCAGTGCCCAGTAGTATTTTGGTGTTTATGGGAAACAGAAACCACAAAAGAAAAAGTGACTGAGATTGCAATTAATGGACCTCAGAAACGTCAGGACAACATTAACCGTGTCTCACTCTAAGAACACAATGGACCGGATACTCCCCCTAATCCATAAAGCCATTTCTTAATTATACATGGTGATTCTATTTTACAATCAAACTCTTACTTTCAGGTGACATTGGAGCCAAATTTAGAATGGATTCCTCAGCAATTCTTCAGCAAAGATTATTACACTTTGTATAGTTAGCAGTTCCATCAAATGACACTTTATCTCTTTTTCATGCTTACTTTTTCAGGGTTGTTTCCATAATAATTCTCAAAGGTCATGACATTCATTGCTCTTTATGTCAATATGCATTCTGACTAAATCTACTGAATCATTCATGATTACATTCTCAATGCCAATAATTGCTTTTTGTCTTAGGAACATATCTTTAAGTCAGTTTTTTTTCCTTTTTTGTGCACAAATGGCACTGTTTCTTAACTTAATAGCTTGGTAATATTGTGGGAGGGGGAGGACGTTGCCATGTAATTGGTTTCTACATTTATACCAGATTTATCCCACTAAAAAATGCGTATTTTTAGTCTTAGTTAAAAGAGTTTAGGAATATTGGAAATCCATGATAACACCCATCTACAGTACTCTTGTTTATGAGCACCTGGAAAGGCTTATTAAATTGGATTTTAATTGTGATCTCTTTCAACTATATATGTGTACAAGTCTTTGCATTGTGATGTTGAAACCATAAGATAAACAGACCTATTGCAGGCATCTTGGGAGGGTGGAGAACAAAGTAAAGAAGTGACAACTCTGTGATCATCATCCCTCACTCCTCCCTATAGTGCTGATAGTACTGTTCAATCCTCGCCTTCAAGTCTAGATATAACCTCAGAATCTTTCTTAACCCCACACGCTAGGCAGCCACCATGAATTAGAGTGAGCCCAGGAATTCCAATCTGTCATTCCTGGGATAGAAAAAAGCATCCATTTGGAAGCTTATTCTTACGCTGGCTGTAGCTGATGGGTGAGCAGAGCCCCGTGGAAGCCTTTTTCAGTGGCAGGCTTCTGTTCCCTGGCACCTGCAGACTTGTTAAGCAGCCCAGCCTGGTATCTTCACCCATTACTCTGAGAGAGCACTTGAATGACAGGCACCGAGCCAGTGTTTACCCTGTGGGGCTCATGACACACACAAAATCTGTCAACACTCCCTATCACTTGCCTTCTTATGCACACTTTTTTTTTTTTTTTTTTTGCCTGATGTATTCACCACCAGACTGCAGACACCTAGTTAATCCATTTAGAACCTATCAGCTCTGTTCATCGGCTCATAAACCTATTACCTTGGAGGCGCAGTGCTAAGGGACACAGGTGCCAGACCAGTGCACAAAACCCAATTGAGTTATGTAGCAGGCAGTGAGGGGCTCCTAATCACGATTCTGACTGCATGGGGAATTGCCCGTGTGATGTGGTAGCAGCCACTTTATTAAATATCGATTTAAATCACGGCCTTTAATCAAATCTGATAGAAGACCTTTTTCACCTTCGCCCCTCTTTGGCTCCTCCTCTCCCCTCCTTTTCCAACCAGCCTGTCTGGTGACATCGGAGCCGAGCAATGAATAGTTAGCAAGGAGTTCACCAGCAGAAAACCCTTTTCAACAGTAATGAGGCATTTGTGATAATCGAGTGATGAAATGTAAATGGGCAGTAATGAGCACAATTACGTCCACTGGGGAACCATCAACGTGGTTTCTTTCCTCACAGATAGATGAGCTCTTTCTCTGTCATTGCCCATTGCTGACTTCACTGGGAGGGGGCTGCTTGGCGCAGGGCGGAGGAGATCCGGGGTGAGGGTGGGAGCTGAGAAAGAGCAGATCTCACGCGGCAGGCTCGAGCCACGTGGACCTTTCACACCTGGCGGTGACCACCATCCGCGGAGTCCCATCCCCCCACCCCGGCCCTCCTAGCTGGCTCCACACCCCCTCCCCGGCCGCAGTCCCTGGAGGACACCGGGCTCCTCTGGCTGCCACACTGGAAAGCCGCCCAGTCTTGCTAAGGAGCGTGCAGAACCTCGGCCTGTTTGTTCCACTGGAAAACAGTGCGGTGGGACTAGGGCCCACTGGGGGTGAGCGGAGACCGAAGCCAAGGAATGGGACACTTGCCAGGGCACACCAGCGCGCGGCTGCTTGTGTCATCTCTGCAGTCAGGAAACTAGCAGAGAAAGATGCTGCCATTTCCAGCAAGCACGACGGCTCAGCACATCTGTTACCGCTCTACCCAGAGTTAACACAATCTGGCACGGCATGGCGGGATGTTTTTACAGCAAAACCAGGATGGTCTACCAGTTGCAGACCAAATCTCAGTGGTCTCAGGATGGAAAATGTTTTGAGATTTTGAACTTTAAAATTAGTTGGAGGAGGGGAGCCTGGGTGGCTCAGTCGTTAAGCATCTGCCTTCTGTCAGGTCATGATCCCAGGGTCCCGGGATGGAGCCCCGCATCGGGCTCCCTGCTCCGCGGGAAGCCTGCTTCTCCCTCTCCCACTCCCCCTGCTTGTGTTCCCTCTCTCGCTGTCTCTCTTTCTGTCAAATAAATAAATAAAAATCTGAAAAAAAAAAAGAGAAGTGGTTGGATTCTCAACCTATTAAAAAAATAAAATTAGTTGGAGGGAAAAAAAAGTCTGCCCTTGACACAGAAAATGCGGTGGTAAGATGTTTTAAGAACAGATATTAAATGAACTGCTGGTTCATTAATTGTGGCTACGTAATGTGCACATAGAATAATATTATGGATATGCATATATTTTCATAAAAATAACTTTACTAAGTAAATGAGTTAATTGTAGAAGTGCAGATGTAAAGGATCAGAGTTAGAATAGGAAAACTGATTTTAATGAATTTTCATCAATTAAAAGCCTGCTGACTTTTTTTTAATAAGAAGTTTTCAATTCCCCCAAATATTAATATTTTTTAAGATTATATTGCCATTTTGGGGGTAGAACAATTGCCATTTCTCTTCTGTTTCGTTCTTTGAACTCTGTATCATTAAATATCTGCTTCCCCAGAGTTGGTAAATTACAATAAAATATTAGGCCAAATTCTGTCAGCAGGCCAAGGTGTTCAATGCACATAACTACGGATCAATATGAGAAATGTGTCTATGGCTTAATAGTATTGTTTGCCCGCAGACAATTTGACAAGTTTAGCCACTTTTTGCCCCCATTTTCCAAATACCTATTTTAAGGACAATTTTTCTTAGAATATTCATTTTAAACAGCATTCAATTTGCGGGAACCTAAGGTTCATGGGTGGTTTCATCTTCATGTTCAAAAATGTATTTGGAAGGTTTGGCGAAAAATGATTTGCTCAGAGAAATTGACGGTCATTTCATTTAGCCTTCTGGCAACCAGACTTCTGCCATACTGGCTTTTAAAAATGTGAATGTACTTAGAAAGCCAAAGCGACTGTGGAGAAATGCCAATCTGCCCGAATTGAAAATAAATCAATGCCACTTACTAACATACTACTAATTAGTATAGGAAGGTGATGCCTCAAATCATGACCCTGGTCACTCAAGAACCCCAATCTTAGGACGAAGATGTATAACTGAAATCTACAGAGGCAGTCCTATGTCAGGAATAAACATTTGAAGAAAACATTTAGTCCACATGACTGGCCTTGCCTAGTCCAACAACCTTAGTTCTTTCACCTTCACAACTCATCTGTCCTAAGTAACTGAATGGAGTAGTTCCCTTCAGACACCATGTAATATCACCCCTTTCTGCCTTCATTTATGTAGACCTTATGGTCCAAAGGACCTCAGCCTGTATCCTTCTTTATGTTCTTTTCATCATCCTTCAACTTACATATCCCTTCCTCCTTGGAAAACTTTCCCAAGTTCCCAAGACTGAATATTTTGTTCATTTCCCCACCATCCCACCATCCGTTGCTGTGTCTGTTTCTTAGCTTTGTTTTGCATATTTTACTCAGAGGAAAGTCTTTGGAGTTAAAAAGTTCAAAGATGCATTTGTAGGTTTCTATCTATTGCATGAATTCTGTTGCCCGGAGCATAATAGTTTCTCAATAAATGTTTATTAACTAAAACAGAAAGGTTTTAACCCACTTTTTTGACTTAGCAAGTATTCTAGGCCTAATTGTATCTTAGTCTTATCCTTTTAATTGTTTAATTGTATCCTTTAATTGTTAATCTTCTACCTCTTTCTCCCGAAAAAGCAAAGTCAGAAAATATGTGGTAAAGGTTTGTAGGTCCAATGAGGTAAAGCCCTAAAAAGGTTATCTCTTCCTCCCTGGTACAATAAAATCTAATCTGCCCAGTATGACTGTTTTCCTGATCATCTGACATGAGTGTAGGTCCAACTCTGACAGTTAAAGAATGCTTTATGTGTGGCCTTTTTTTTTTCTTTCAAAATCAGTTTGCATTTATAAAGGATGTAAAACACGCATGAAATGACAACACAAGGAGAAAAACTGACCTACTTAGATGAACAGGCTGTTTTAAACAATATAGAACCACATATTTGGATTGAAAATTGCACGATGATAAATCCTTTTAGATATATTAGTTGAAATAGATCCTCCATTTAGGAAAAAAAAAAATGACTACCTGATAACACTTTTTAGCCTGGTTAAAAATTCCATAACATATGTTGCTCTAATTTGGATTGCCTTTGTCCACAATTCATTCCTATCGAGAGGGCTGGAAGGTACCAGCAGTAAGCTATCTCTTTGTTCATTTTTCATGACTTTTCCTTCATGTCGACTGTTTAGTATTGTGTTTCACTAATGCTCAGCATGCTTACTACAGGAAAAGAATTACAACTTAAACCAGTCAGTTTTGTTAATTTGAGGGTGGCTGGAAGAGACACAGAATAAGAAGAGGTTGGTCAAATTAGATGGAAGTTTGGGAAACTGTAATTTTCAGACACCCCATTATTTTGAGTTGGTTGTACGACATAAAATCTTGAAGTATTCCTAATTTTCAATGCACATATACTGTTTTATCATTTTTTTCATTCATTGTTTTGTAAAAAGCTGTTAACAGTGAGCCTAAAGGCCATACTTAAGCTATCACTCTAGAAAAACATAAAGAAGCTCATTTGAGTCTTTTAGAAATAACATAGGTCTCTTGTATATGGCACATATCAACAATTTATTTCACTTTTAACCTATCACATAACCCATCCTGCAGTTATTCATGGATGCAGTTAGAAGAGGCTATTTTCCCACTGACAAAAATGGGCCATTTTTCCCTGTTTAGCAAAATCTGGAACACAGATCATTATAGTGCTTTTGGCAGCTAATTTGAACATCAGTGACTCAACTTTGAGAAGAATCTTCTTTTCTGCCCTAAAGAATCTCTGAGTTTTCAGACTCCAGTAATTGAAAAATCCCCAAACACTCACTCACAGAGGAGATACACATTACTGCAGGAACAGTCTACAAATTGTAAAGTATTCAATTTACATCCCCAGCACCTCAGGGCAGTTCTGAAGAATTTATATCTTTGGGAACCTTTGAACTAACAAAAGATAACATTTCACAGTAAAGTCTACTTGCATAAAAGTTTTTAACTCTCTTCTTTCCCTTTGTGAAGGAACTGCATCTTCACTTGTGATTCACACTGGGAAAAAGTGTGTATTCACTGAGATGCAGCCCATTAAAAAGGCTGGACAGAAAAAAAAAAAAGGGAAAGAAAGAAAAAGAAAGAAAAAAAGAAAAATCAAGGACTTTTTTTTTCTGCCAAAAAATGATGTCTGGATTTCTGTTAATTATTCCTGAGCCACCGTGGCATAGTTACTATGAATCTGTTTTAAGATAACACAACAAAAAGGAAGTTTTAGTCTCCTGATTATCCTTCAAATTTGAGAAAAAAATGATAAAGCTTTTTTTTTTTTCTATTTGGAGTTCACACCTGGGTACATGGCTTTTTGATGAATAAGTATATCAAGTATTTTTTATATTTTTTTAATTAGGAAAAATGCTTTTTATTGGAGTATTAACATTTGGAGCTTCCATGAAACCAACTCCTTGTCAAGGGTTCAGATCAACGAATAAAAAACTCTTCTCCTTGTTAATTATCATGTGTATTTCCACAGCCAATGAACCTTAAAAGATTCATTAAATTTAAAAAATATGGCTCTATAGTATTTGGTTCTCCTTATTTTCCAGATCTTGTAAATGAAGCACTAAGAAATTTGCGATGATATTAAATTGGACCTATATTTTCTAGGTAGGAAATGATCTTTCTCTGCCCCTTCCTCTGTTTTTTTTGATCAAAGATGATTTCTTGTAGAGTAATTACTAATCTTCTGACATCTGTGACTCGGGCCAATTTTAGCGTTTGGATTGAAAATAGAAAAAGCTAAGAAAAACTCCTTTATAAGAACCTTTCTCAATTCCTTAATTAGCATATTCATTACCAATACTATGGTAGCGATAATGAAACATTTTAAATGCAATAATTTGAGAAGCCTCTTTTTTAAGTTAAAATTTATCAATGTTTCTGTTAACTAATAACCTAGGAATCTACAATCTCATAAAACTGGTTTATTCAGCCCAGAAAATTAGGCAATCCATCATGACTGATTTGCCCACATTTCCCCCTGCAAATAAGTGAGATGAAAACTTTAAAACCAATAAGATAATGCACTTTACAAATTCAACTGAGAGAGATGGATAAACTAAGATGCCACTGGCGTCAGTTACAAAAAAAAAAAAATCTGTCGTGTTTCCAATTATTTGAGCAGATTTTTGTATCCCAATTTGCTGCCAGCCTGGCTGCATCTCTCCCCTCCTCCTGTTTTTTCAAACCAAATCATCAGGTCTTAAATCAGAACAAGCTCATCATATCATACTATGAAAGGCCAACAGGGGATAAAGGACACCAGATGTTATATGAGTTTTCTTTTAGGCTTTCATTTCAGCCTTCCTGCATTCCCCATGCTGCTTTTTACTTGTCAGAAACGAAAATGTGCTTTGATAGATAACAACCCTATTTTCTTCACTGGCTGAGCTTAGAGAATACCATTAAGTATTGATATCTAGGGTGCTTAACTAGGGAATGCAATCACAGCAGTCCCAAAATTGGGGTTCTGCTGCATTATTTTACATGCCAAGATTTTTGAAAGACTCCAAATTAATTTTGTTTTCCTTAGGAAAAAAAAAAGTCGTAGAGTTTTAGTTGTGAAAGATGAAAGGAGGGGACCCAAAGCTTGTCCTTCGCTGTATCTTTACCTCCTCCTACAGATTTTGGTTCACCTCCAGGGGTCTCCAACCCCTGGGAAGCTGTGCACAAGTGAATTTTTGAAATGGAACTATGACCCCAGCCTGTCAATGCAAATTATAGAACTGCTTTGTACTTGGAGAGCTTAGCATTTGTAAAACTTTGGTTTTATTAGCGAAGAAGGGTGAAAACAAAAGGATCTTCCATAATCTATGGTCCCAGAGAAAATCTTATCATGCTTGATGTTTGATGATGACAACATGACCAACTGGAGCATCTTGATTCGCTCAGGGGCTTCAAGGTCAGCCTATACCAGCTATAATAATATAGCCACATTATGCGATTTGATTCAGGAGACAAGATCACTCTCCCCTGGCTTCCAATAAAACTATATTTCAAAAAAAAAAAAAAAAAAGACGTTCATAACCATTGCAGCATATGTGTCGTAAAGGGATGTGGCTAGGGTATACGCTCTGCCTGAGAGGTAAACAGATCAAAGTTAAATGGAATGAGAAAAGGTGTTTACCTACAGTAGCCTTAGGTGATGCAGGTGGAGAAAAACCCTTCAATCGTGTTTTATAAGAAAATACAGCTGTTAAGTCCATAGCAGTGTCCATAACTAGAGGTGATTCCCTCCTTACCCCCAGGGGACATCTGGCGATGTCTGGAGACATTGCTGATTGTCATGACTTGGGGAGGGGGTTTCCTGGTATCTGGCTGGTGGAGGCCAGGGATGCTGTTAAACATCCTACAAAGCAAGGGCAGCTCCCATAACCATTATCCAGCCCCCATTGTCAAGAGCGTCAAGGATGGAAAGTGAAAATGGTAAAAGGAGCACTGACATCAAATGCTGATAAAATAGGGGTACGGAGATGGTGCCAGACTTGGCCAGAGCTGTCAGTCCTGTAAAAACTGGGAATCCAGTAAAGGCTCCTGTGTGCAATAGGATCGAACCTCAAGGAATTTCCAGGGCTTGTCCACCCAGCTTGTAATACTTCTGTAACCAGTGACTGGAAATTACTAAAAATTCTCTGGTAATAATAAGCTGTTTGATAAAAAGGCACCCAGCTGCTCAAATTAAACCCTGCAATCGCCTGTGAATCAGATACTACTCCATGGCACATGGTGGCTACTAGATGAATGTCCATTTAATGAACAAAAGAATAATTGCTTTTTAATTGAGTGAATGAACAAACGAGCTATTTCTGGATGTCCACACTTGGAGGGGTTTGCTGACTCTTCTCAGTCACTAAGCGCAGCAGGAGAGGTTTAATGACAGATACCTTAGGGAGTTGAAGTGGTAGTGCAGACCTCGGAACTTCTGATAGAAACAGAAGGAGCCGGCTCATCTGTATAATCTTGACTATGCAATAGAGTATTGAGGGTTATAGATAACAAACTTTAGAGATAGAGATAGAAACTGTCCTTGGTTTCCCTCTCTGTCCTTGTAAAATCCAGCTGGGTAACAATCTTGCTAAGTCAGTTTAGGGACAATCCTGCACTCTTGGTATCAGACCACCCTTAATATTTTACCACCCTGCCTACCTTCTGCAAGAATGCTGTTGAGTAAATCTAAGAAGAATCTTCCCCAGCCCTGATACTTCCTCTTGGTAATTGGTCGTCCGTCAGCCCCCCCCCCACCCTGCTTCTTCATTATATACCCCCACCTGTCTTGGAGTTGCAGTTGAGTCCAATCTCTCTGTCCCCATGCACGACCCCACTGCAGCGATTCATTCAACATGATGCCATACCCCCCTCCCTGCCATTGGATACTATCTGTTTTACCATTCTCTAACGAGTATCATGGAATTTTTTTTTCCTTTAATAGTTAGAACAATAGTTTTTCTTTAACATGTACATACATATGTATACTGACACATGCACTTACAATGTGCCTACAGAAAAGCATCTTTCTCTGAAGTTGCACAAAAAAGATGCTGAATCTCAAAATCCTGCCTTCCCCGTTTGCATCTGGTATAGGAATTTCATCTGTATTTACAAAGCCACATTCTTAAGAGTGATTTATAAGTGGGGTAGCACATGAGAATTCAACATAATTATCAGTTGCCATCAGAATAGATGTGAAGGATTATAAGAAGTTCCTTCTGTCGTGAAGCCCATGCAGATCCCATACCACAAGGATATCAATCTTCAAATCAGTTATAGACATGGAAAGAGGAGATTTATTGATTGTACAATCTGAGCTGCTCTAAATATGCAAGTGTCACCATTAGAAATGAAGACCATGACTCAGAAGCAACCTGAGACCATCACTCAAACAACTTGTGAGGATTTTTCTAAAGGGAGTCTGAAACTGCAGCTGATTAATACATGGCTACATAGGCCATGGCTCAAATTATGAACGATTGACACGTAACTTATAAATCATAAATATACAATGCCCAGGAACTTACGGTTTAAGAAACAGATTTTTGTCACTGTCTAAGCAGGAGATGCTAGATAAGAATTTCTATGATATCAAAACTCATCATCCTAAAATAGAATTCAGGGAAAAATTAAATGGATTTTTAAAAATCAGTTAACATAATGTATTACTTATTAAATTCTTTCATAGAGCAAATAGAAGACTAATTTCTCTGGAGCCATTCATGCCCCCAAAAGTTATAATTAAAGACACAAATTGAATGATTTTAATAATGATGAACGTTCACCTTTTGAGTGCTTAGGTATGGTAATATGATAGTCACAGAAGCACTCCATCTTCCATTTTCATTTAGCTTTCTCTCCCGGGATTTATGAGGGCACTTTCTCTCATGTATTTATTTATGGACATTAAAATAGCAGGATCTCAGTGGCTGTTTTTTTTTTTTTTTAACTAGAGTTAGTACCAAATACTAAAAAAAAGGAAAACAAAATAGAACAAAACCAAAAAAAAAAAAAAAAGACATAGTGGAGTTTTGAAGCCATCAAAGGATTTCCGAATTTCCCCGTGTGCACATCTATGCCTGTTTCCCTCTTTCTGTCTTTGCAGTTCTGCAGGGTCCTGCCAAGAACAAGGATTTGCACATATGTTGGCACACTGCCTCTGTTGTTTTCCTTTTGCAGAACACAATTAGTGAACATCGACGTCTTTAGAGAAAACAGTCAAAATGGAAAAGTGAAATAAAAAATACTCTTAAAAGACGGGGGCAAAATGCAGTCTTAAAACTTGCTGGAAAATAAGCAACCTCTGCAAGCTCGTTGGTCAGAATATTGGTATTTTTGTATCATTTAGGAAAATCCTATTATGGCCTTAGCCACAGACACATCCCTGGTGTGCAAGATAGAGGCAGTTCATAAAACACGCAGCATTTTCAGCTAGAAAATAGGGCAACCTATTGCTTTCTGTAGATGGCTGTTACACCCCAGTTCCCATCAATAGAACATAATCTCATTGCAGCAGGCAATACTTGGTATCAATGAAACATAAGTATTTTTAGATATGTGCAGGCTGTTCCTACCTAAAGGACAAAAAGATGTGTTTTTGCAATGACTGGTATCTTCAGAACATATTTACAAAACATGGTTGTAAAACAAAGAAGTACAGTAGTTAAATGCAGGTACTCAGAGAATTCTATCTCCCCCCCCTTTTTTTTTAATCTTCTCTGTTCAATCTTTCTTTCTCCCTCTCTTGCATAAACTGTCAAATCTCTAAATGCCATTACAAAATGACTTGAGTCACGGAGTCAGCTATATAATTAATCCTCCCATCAGTGGATGCCAAATTAGATGTCTATTTCCAGGATGCTTTCTCACTGTTAGGGTAGGGGGATCTATGTGCATTTGACACTTGATCAGGATGATTCCCCAAAAGGGTGGGATAGATGCCAAGTTCTAAAAGCCTATGCAGGTCTAATACTAGGTAGGCTACACACCCAATTTGGCCAGTCTCCACCCATGCAAAATAAAATAAATTTTGCTGTGCTGTTATCGCAGTGATTAAAATATAATAAGCTAATGAGATTACAATAGCTGATTGTGAACAAGACCAATTGTGTTAATTGGAAGCTCCTGAATGGCAATTTTAGCTGCTGCTGAGTTTTGAAATATAATCAGTTTTACTAATTTTATCTGATTTCTTAATGAAGCTTGCCCTGAGCAATTCTTCTATGTGTTCTTTAGCAAACAGTGTGTGTCATAACCGCTGACATTAATCTCGATTACTTTAGTTAAAATAAATAGTTATACTTGGGTGGCTTTCAGAAAATACATCATAGTAGATGTAATGCTGGAAAGCAAAGAGCTCTATCAGTTTCTTCTTTGTTTGTTTGGCTACATTTTATTTGATGCATTCCAACCATGAAGATTCTCTTTGGTGTTTCCAGATCCTTCCCAGAGTCATACTGCACAAATCAGGAAAAGCTACTATTTGTGGCTTTGTAATTCTTCTCCATCAGTTGCAGAATGAAGATAAGATTCACAATGAGGAGAAAGTCACTGGTATCAAATGTATCCTTTGCACAAGACAAGGAGGGGAAAAAAAAAAGTTGTTGAAAAGTTTCAGGGAAGTTTCCATCTCCAGGCCTTTGCCTTGGCAGCACACAGATCACAACCATAAATTCCAACGACTGCCATTAATGGCTAGACTGCAGCAGAGGGAGCAGTCAAGTTATTTGTTTTCACAGTGGATTAATATACACTGCATGGATCCTCTGAGCTTTTTAAGGGTTTTTGGAAGACTTGGAAGACAGCCATGCCATAGAGCCAATTATCAAAGATTAGAAATGGGAAGGGAAATAAAGTTTGGGGAAACCAAAAACGCCATTTATGTGAGCTAAAGAAACATCTTTCATTTTGATTTTTTAAAAATTTACAGTCTTTCAATGTGCAATTAGGGATGTATATTTAGATTATGCAATACCTGTGAGCAAAGGTCAAATGGGTTTTTAGAGACCAAGTGAGGGAGGGGATGGGATAAATCCTTTTGGAACCCCAGGAAACACCTAAAATGAGATAAAGTTTATTAAAATGTCACAGGAAAAAAAATTAATTAACAGGTTATACGAGCAAAGATGTTGTGTCGCTCCCCCCATCCACACTAACATTTATAAAACTTAGGTCATGATCTTGGAGTCCTGGGATTGAGGCACACGTTGGGCTCCCTGCTCAGTGGGGAGTCTGCTTCTCCCTTTCCCTTTGCCCTTTCCCCTACTCGTGCGCGCGCTCTCTCTCTCTCTCTCAAATAAATAAATAAACTCTTTAAAATAATTTTTAAAAAACCCAAAAACTTTTTCATTGATTTACAATGTTGTATGCAAGTAGATACATAAATTGCACAAATCTTAATTATATAGCTGGATATTTTTTTTAGATATGTTATATATCCATGTAATTACCACCCAAATTAAGAGATCAAGAGCTAGAACATATCTAACACCCCAGATTCACTTTATCATTATTTTATCTATATTGGTGTTTAATTTTAACTATGTATCTATGTTTACAAAATAAATTAACGTGATTTCATTCCTTGTGCCATCCTTAGCTAGGTTTGATATGGAGGTTATATTGGCTCATACATTAGAGCTTTCCAAGTATTTCTTTTCCTGCTCTCTGGAACTGTGTGCATAAGTTACAGATGATCTCTTTCTTGAAATTTTGGTAAGACTCTCCAGGAAAACCTATCTGCCCATCTCTTCTGTTGTTCTGTATTTCTGTGATTATTTTTAATTATTTATCTTTTACTAGAAAATGTTAATTTCATCTAATTTTCAAGTTTAGTGGTCTGTATTTATTATTCAAAGAATTCTCATATTTACCTACTTTTATCATGCTCTTCGGGTTTTTCATTTGTTTTTGAAAAATCCAGTTGAGTATGTGTCTAAAATATTTTAGAGTCTGCATGTTTGCTGTTAGTAAATGTGGTGGGATTCTGTTCGCACGTATAATGGGATACGTATATGGAAAATAAACCTTTGATCAAATGGTCTGTTTGGGGGCACCTGGGTGGCTCAATCATTAAACATCTGCCTTCGGCTCAGGTCAGGATCCCAGGGTCCTGGGATCGAGCCCCGCATCGGGCTCCCTGCTCCGCGGGAAGCCTGCTTCTCCCTCTCCCACTCCCGCTGCTTGTGTTCCTGCTCTCGCTGTGTCTCTCTCTGTCAAATAAATAAATAAAATCTTTTAAAAAATGGTATGTTTGCCTATGGATAAAAGTAAGAAATATATTTGATGTTAGAGTTGAAGAAAAATGAAAAGCTCTCAGCTCAAACTCAGGAGCAAATAACAGTGGCTTAAGAAACAACAAAAAGCAAACAACTTTGTTACTCATTGGAAAGCCTTTGACCTACATTTTTCAGACAGTTCAAGTAACTATATTGTTCTCATGGCTTTCTGTTTTGATATAATTTTAAATTTACAGAAAACCTTCAAGAATCAGTAGGAACTCCCAGATACCGTCTGTCATTCACAATTATTATTCACTGTTTGTTTACATTTGGCCCTGTTTCCTTAACCTTCTCTCCCACTCCTGTAATATCTCTGGATAAAAAGATGATAGATAGATGATAGATAGGCAGATCAATAGATATTTTTCTTTAGCAATTGAAAGGAAGTTGAAAACAGTTGGTCCCATTACCTGGAAATACTTCAGTGTGCATTTCGGGAGAAAAAAAGATATTCTCTGACATAACCATAGTGCAGCGGTCAGTAACAGGAATTTTCACAATGATAAATTACTTTTTCCTAACTTACAGTCAGCATTTAAATTTTGTCAGTCATTCCAATAATGTTCTTTATAGATACTTTATTTTCCCCTTTCAGGATCAAAGCCTGATTATGCATTGCATTTAGTTTAGAAATGTCTTCTTAATCACCTTTAATCTGGAGTGTTGTTTCTGCCTTTGTGTTTCTTATTCATTTTGTAGAATGTCCCTCACTTTGGGCTTGCCTGATCTTTCCTTATAGTTCAACTCAGAGTATTCATTTTGGGTATTGCAAAAGTGATGCTGTTTCCTTCTGTTTCCTTCTCAGTTATTTAATGCATGTTGTCAGTTTGTCCAAATATTAGTGATGTAATGTTTAAAGTCAGAACTAATGTAGTGTCCAACCAGGTTTCTATATTAATAAATTAATATTCTCTCCATGATTAATAAGAAAGCTTCAGAACATGCTGAGTCTATGTGAACATCTTGTTCCTTATCAAATTTTCACCTCTAGTTTTATTATTTATTGATGATTTTCTAACCACATATTGTTATATATTTGTCAGCCTTTTTCTGTGGGAAGAGATTTTTCATCTCTCTATTTATTTATTTATTCATTTATTTAATTTTATTCACATGGGCTAATGGGGTTATTTTATTTAATGAGTTATCTATCATAATAGTTAATAATGTTAATAGTTATCTATCATAATAGTTAATAATGAGTTATTTATCATAATTTATTTTGAGGTTTATATAGATTTTACTGTTTGGGGGCTCTTCCAATTTGGCTTTTTTTTGTCCTTTTAACATGCACTTTAGCATGGTTCTTTGAGCACTTACTTTTGGGGGAAGCAATACATTTTAGCCTCCTCATATTTTTCACTCCTAAGACATTCTTTTAAAGAATTCTGAAACATTTGAGGCATTCATGTAGAGTTGCCCTTACCAGTGAGAAGAGGAATGGTTCCATGTTGTGATTTTTAGAACAATAGGAAAGACGTTTATCTTTGAATTCCTTCTCTCTCAGTGGCCTGAAGTTTCTTCCTCAGAAATTCATCCTCAGTAACTGTAACCCCTAAATGACCATAATATCCAAAAACACAGGAACTGTGTCTGTTCTGTTTACCAATATATATCTCCATCTATCACAACAAAGGAAAGTTTATGGGAATAAGTGCATGAAAGAATGAATGAATGGGAGCCACAGAAGAAGAAAAATTGAAAAACAAAAAAAGATCAAAAAAACAGCCAACTTTAGTATTGTCCTTAATTTTTCCTCTACTATGGATTAATAAAGACTTACATCTCATTGTTAAAACTTTATTCATTTGTTTCAGTGATCCTACTATTAATACATTTTCTCTCTTCAATCTCATGTTTTGAAAGGTCTGTGTAATAAGATAATGGCTTTGTTCAGTGATCTTAAGAAGTTTGCCCAGCATAATGAGTGATGGGTGTTAAGGAGGGCGCTTGTTGTGATGAGCACTGCATGTTATATGTAAGTGATGAATCACTAAATTCTACTCCTGAAATCAATATTACAATGAATGTTAACTAACTAGAATTTAAATAAAAATTTGGAAAAAAGTTTGCCCGGCTATCACAAGGCTCTTGCTACTAATGGATTCTCAACTAACTGACCATTCTAATGTCATTGTCACCTCATATTGCCACCTTTTCATACTGAATCTCAGCATCCTGCCAAGTCAAGTTTCAGATATGGAGTGAATATCTAAAGACAGGGCACAAGTGTTTCCTGGAAGTCACACTCCAAATTATCTGTGTGTTGATAGTAGAGTTAAATTATCAGTAATAGAATTTGGTACCATGCAAGATAAAGAATTGAGTCTTATCTGAAATATTAAAGAATTGTATTCATTTGGACAGAAAGTTAAAAGAAAAAACAATTGCACATTGCCTTCCTCAAGCCACTGCCTCAAAACACATAAGACAAAAATTCATTGCATGAAAAGCAGATTTACTGAAGGTTTGTACTTCCCTGGGATTTGACTATTTCAGTTTGCCTTTTTTTAAGGATGTCTCACCTTTCTCATCAGATATGGCATTTTGTAACAGAAGATGAAAATTACTGGCCTAGGGGAGATGGAAATCAACCATGAGATTATGGCTGTCGCTACCCAATTCAGTATCCAGTAATGTCAAAGGATGACTTGTAGAGATCTCCCTTCTTTGAATGCAGAAATACTCCAGTGTATGAATGCTCTAGGACTGTGGAATAAGCCAGACTCCTAGCATCTGAACCTCCACCAGCATCACCTGGTAGGCATTCCTGCTATGGTCTGAATGTGTGTGTCCTTTCAAAATTCTTATATTGAAATCTTAATGCCCAATGTGATGGTATTAGAAGGTGGAGCCCTCATGAATAGGATTACCCTTATAAAAAAAGACTCCAGAATAATCCCTGATCCCTTCAGCCAAATGAGGAAACAGTGAGAAATCTGTGACCCAGAGGAGGCCACTCACCTGACCATGCTAGTTCCCTGAACTTGAATTTTCAGCATCCAAAACTGTGAGAAATAAATTTTCTGTTGTGTATAAGCTACCCAGTCTGTGGTATTTTGTTATAACAGCCCGAAAGGACTAAAATATCTTTTTCAGATTAAAATTAAAGCCTCCCAATTTTAGGACAGTTATTCAGAAGACAAAGAGGCAAATTTCTCCTATTTATAGAAATATATGCAATTAAAAAATAACATTTCTAAACAAAGAGTTCCAAAAAAAGACTTGTGGGGAGAATTTGAAGATATACTACTTAATTCCTTAGAAACTTATATTTTAAGAGAGATTTAAAAAGCCTGTATATCTCACTTAAAAAGAATAGATGATAACAGTACAGTGATTCCATCGGCTTCCCATGATGAAGCCAGAGTATCATTGTTGGTACCAGAGACACTTTATAAAAAGGCTTTTCCCAAAGTCTTCTTTCTTGGACAATCTTTTGTTGCTTCAGATTACTTCTCTGTGTGATATAGTAATAATACTGAATTTGTAAGTCAATGTGAAGATTAAATAAGATTAAGTATATAAACCCTTTATGGGGTTTAATCTACTAAGGTTAATTGTGTACCTAGCACACAACTGAACACACACACACACTCATAAGGTTTAGATTTCTTCAAAGTTTATCTGGGTGTGTTAAGTATATTTTCCAAAATTTGCCTTGCCGTGATTTTCAATATATGCCTATGGTCAGGGAATTGTTTTTTGTTTCTGTTTTTTCATTGATAACTCTAGGAAATGAGTGCCAAGTAATCAATGCTCGTTTTAAATCTTGCCAATTATTTTATAAATCCTCCCACAAAGAGGTAATAGATAGGCAGGGAGTCATTTTGGGCAATTTTGAGCAGAGCTTACTTGAATTTTTAAAGTTGCATTTGAAGTTCTAGAGTGTGTGTTATTAAATATGTTTTTTGAGTTTAATCCAATGCATGAAATATTTATACATTTGTTCAGGTATCAGAATCTGTCACTGGGACAGGAATTTGATCGAATTTGTAAATTATCTGTCAAATTCCTTTCTTAGTCACCATCAACCCCACATTGGCCTCTTAAGAATTCAATCATTATTCCTTTTATGTTTTATTGCTGAGAAGAATGAGTTTGGGAATTTTTTCAAATAACTAAAATGAATATGTCAGATATAATAAGATCACAAGATCTGCTAGAGTGGCATCTTTATGTCAAGAAGAACCACACATATACACAGACACCATTGTAGTCTACTTAACGTATTTGAATAACATGGTTTATTATTTAAGTTTGTATTAACACAGTGCATAGATTCAATTGAATTTGTATTTGTCTGCATTTTACAAAGTATAGCACATCTAAAAAATATTTATTTTAGAAGGTCATTGAACTGTCCCCGATAAATAACCTAATTTTATTTTAAGCTTATGATTCCAAGGCTAGCTTACCTGTTTTATATTCTGCCACCAACCATACGTCACGCAGATTGCAAATTATTCAAAATCTATTTGTTAATTGAATAAATTATATTGAATAAGTAAATTGAGGCAAGGAAAGATAAAATATCTATCAGAATTTCATTTTAAAATAAAATTAAAAAGAGACACCAGGAAAGTAATAGGAGTGCATGGATGTTATGTGCTCAGTAGTTTCTAATTGTATATGGTTTCCCCTCAGTCTTTGATTTAAAAACTTGTAAGAATAATTTGAAGTGTGAAATATTATAGATAAGTTTACTATCTTTAAACTGTGTTTTCTCCCTGGATGCTAGCTCAGTGTACACCATTCCCCTCCCTGACATTGGACTTCCCTCAGCTTGCGTTCCTTCTCTGGTAGAAGAATCCATGGTAGATGGAGGCCCTTGGAATTTATGGAGGGGGAGGGATGATGCTTAGGGAGGTTTAAAAAAGGAAACAAATATAGGTGAATCTTATAAATGTTAAGCAGTGAAATCGAACATAATTCCTTATTCTTTCTGGAATGATCGATTCTTTCTTCCTTCTGCACTTCCTCAATCCTAGTTATCCAGTGTCCTGAGACCCCCTTGAGGACTTAGTGCTGGTTCCCCAATACCCCCATGCACCTGCCGCTGGTGTTTCCTGGTCACAACTTGAATGGGTTAAGAACTCAGCCAACAGATCCTTTCCTCCTTTACCTGTTTTTCATGTTTTAAGATCACTGACTCTGTATTGAGGTTGTTCCAAAAATATAGCTAATAGCTAAATTATCTGAATCATGTTCTCCCCTCTAGCATGTAGCAAGTTATAAAATATAATTTTGAAGATATTTTCCTTCCCACAAAATACCAGAAGGAGTTTAATGAGTACCCACCAATTTCCTCACCATTTCTCAAGTAGAAATAATACAAAATTGCATCTCGGATTTCAGTTGGTGGGAGAACAGTATTAGTAACTCCTTCCAAATAGAGAGAGTCACATTTCATATGCCAAAATGCATTTTCAAATTCAGCCATCAATTCAGGGATTGTTAAAGGGAAAGTAACTGATGAGGGAAAAAAGAAGTATTGCAAGACTTCTACATGGAGAGAATTGTGTTAAAAATCAAAACTCTCAGCTTTGCCACAAATTGTATGATTTGAGGCAAATCATTAAACTCTGTGAAACTCGGATTTCTCAATATAAAAGCAATAGTGATACCATCAATGATTCTCCTTTTACATTAATAACCTAACATTCTACACCAAATCACATTCTAATCTACCTCCAGAATTTCACTAAGGGATGTTTAAAGAATGCACACTTATGTATAGTAGATTTTGACTATCTCAATATTTAAAAAGAAATAATGCCACTTCCTGGCCTTGTGCCAAGAATATGCATGTGCTCAGTGACTCTGGATTGTGGATTGCCTGTCTGATAGAGAGACACAGCTCCACACCCAAATTGCTTGTGCAAAGGAGGAGGTGAAGTGGGAGGCATATTACCAATGCTTCAGGGACGGGGTAGGAAAGGAAGACTACTTCTTGAGTACAGTCAGAAGGCATCTAGAATGAACTTGATTCTTTTGTTTTGAGCCCTGTGTGATTTCTCAAATGTTTTAAACTTTTTTTTAAAAGCATATTCATGCTACAATAGTATACACTCATTGTTTAAAGAAGCAAGAAATTCAGAAGAGTAGAGAATAAAATAGGAATGTTTTTATATATATAAATTTTTTATATTTCTCAAATGTTTTAAACTTTTTTTAAAAGCATATTCATGCTACAATAGTATACGCTCATTGTTTAAAGATTTTATTTATTTATTTGAGAGAGAGAGAATGAAAGATAGAGAGCACGAGAGGGAAGAGGGTCAGAGGGAGAAGCAGACTCCCCGCTGAGCAGGGAGCCCGATGTGGGACTCGATCCCGGAACTCCAGGATCCTGACCTGAGCCGAAGGCAGTCGCTTAACCAACTGAGCCACCCAGGCGCCCTATACTCATTGTTTAAAGAAGCAAGAAACTCAGAAGAGTAGAGAATAAAATAGGAATGGTTTTATATATATAAATTAATAAATGTATATAACATATATATAAATTAATAGCTACCTATTAATATAAAAATATTTTATATATAGCTACCTATTAGTATTTTTCATGTCTAATGGAAGATCTTTGATTTCAACCTTCTGGAATATGCTATATTTGTGTTTATATTTGTGTGTTTTCTTTATTATTATTATTATTATGTTATGTTATATGTTATGTTTTATGTTATGTTAATCACCATACATTACATCATTAGTTCTTGATGTAGTGTTCCATGATTCATTGTTTGCATATGACACCCAGTGCTCCACGCAGTGTGTGCCCTCTTTAATACTCATCACCAGGCTAACCCATCCTCCCACCCCGCTCACCTCTAGAACCCTCAGTTTGTTTCTCAGAGTCCATCGTCTCTCATGGTTCGTCTCCCCCTCCGATTTCCCCCCCTTCATTCTTTCCCTCCTGCTATCGTCTTTTTTTTAAATCATATATTGTATTATTTGTTTCAGAGGTACAGATCTGTGATTCAACAGTCTTGCACAATTCACAGCGCTCACCATAGCACATACCCTCCCCAATGTCTATCACCCAGCCACCCCATCCCTCCCACCCCCCACCACTCCAGCAACCCTCAGTTTGTTTCCTGAGATTAAGAATTCCTCATATCAGTGAGCTCATATGATACATATCTTTCTCTGATTGACTTATTTCGCTCAGCATAACACCCTCCAGTTCCATTCTATTTGTGTGTTTTCATACACATCCATAATACTTAAATATATAGATTTATTTGTATTTATACATAAAGATTGTTATGAGTGATAGGTGAAGACTGTCCCCTATATCTGCCCCCTATATCATTGGTCAACTGTTTTTTTTTTTTTTCCTTAACTTACATCCGTGGCTACAGTGGTGGTGGTAGTAGGAGTGTCCCCTAACACAGGAGGTAAAAGTCTAACCTTGGTACAAGGATCGGTCGAGTTGGTATGTGAGGGCAGGCCAAACAACAGACTGCTGCAGCACTCTTGTTCCAGTCAATGGTGGCCATGAAGGATAGAGTTGAGGTAAATGCCCCCAGGAAGGAAAGCTTCTCACAGTGCACCGAGGCATCTCTGCTGTGTGGGGAACAGATATATACATGGACTCATGAGACATTGCAAGTGATTTGACTGATTCACCAGAGGCTTGGAAGGATTAATATTGGAAGATTTGAGACAAAGATATCTGGGTCAATGACATGTGGATAAATCTTTGACACATAGGCTAAAGTGTGAAGACCTTTGTATCACATATTAACTTTCACCAGTGGGCAGTCACTGTGAAATAAGTACTAACAACCAGTAGACAGTATGGCTCAGCCAGCTGACATCAGTCATCCTCTGTTACTGGCTACGCCAGTGCTGATCATGTGGGTCAGTCAATACAATAGCCATGACGGCAGAAATGGAAGCTATGCATAAATCCAGGAGAATGGGGTCCTGTTGATCAAAGCTTATCTTGTTATTGTTGCTTCCAAGTCTCCAACCTTCTTTCTGAACCTCTATATGCCTCCATATAGTATCACACTTCTAGGAGACTAATTAGTCAGTTAGTTGTAAGTTGATTAATTTGACCCTTTCCACTCTCAAAGGAACAGCAACTTATCTTGACTGGAATTGACACATATTCTGGATATGAGTTTGCCTTTCCTGCCTGCAGGGATTCAGCCTGCCCCGCTATGTCAGTGTTTACAAGGTATAATATATACAGCATCACACCAAAAAACCCACTTTCTGGCAAAGGAGGTGCAGCAGCGAGCATAATCCCATAATCCCATAATCATGGAATATAGTTTTCTATCATATGCCACCCCACACAGAAGCTGCCAGACTGATAGAAGTAATAGAATGACTTTTAGAGGTACTCTTGGGATTCAGCTTTGAAATGAGACTGAGAAAGGATAAGATACTATCCTCCAGATGCATAATGCATGCTAAATTGATAACCAATATAAAATATTGTGTCCCAAATTTGGTAGAATACAAAAGTCTGGAAACCAAATGGGGTAGCAGGGGTTTTACCTACATTCACTTTCAAAGATGCTGTTAGGCAATTTGTATGTCTTTTCCCTGAAAATTTTGGCTCTGTGAGGTTAGAGTTCCTGTTTCCCAGAGAGAAAATGCTCTCTCATTAGGGGAAACAGCAAAAGTCTCATAAACTTTAAACTATGGCTCTAACCCATTCACTTCAGAACCTCCATGTCAAGAGATTAGCTGTCAAAGAAAGGAGCCTCCATCCCAGCAGAGGTGATTTACTCATTGGGAAGAAGTATATCTGCTGTTTCACAATGGTGGCAAAAAAGAACATGTTGGCCCCCAAGTAATACACTGCTTTGACTCCTGATACTCCTGTGTTCCATTTTAACATAAAATGGAAATGTACAGCTGCCTCAGGCTAAAAGCATGGTGATCAGTGGCTCAGACTCCTCATGGATGAGGATCGTGTATGTAAGTCAGCTATATCAGCAGAGGTGCTATGTAATGGTGAGGGGAACATAATGCAATATGAACCAGCTGCAGCATCAAAGCTATAATTTCTCCCAATAACCTTACCCCTCTTAGTTTCCCCAGGAAAAGGACCCACCAGATCCCGAAAGAACTGTTGCCCCATGGGGTGATCTTAACTCTTGCACGGCAAGCAGATATTGTGCACATGCAGCTTACTTAACAAGAAGGCCTTTTTCTCTGCCATTTTGTATTATGAACATGCATATAATAAGCTAAATGATGCCCCTTCCCAAAGATATGCCTATGTCCTAATCCCTACAACCTACTAATACTGTCATGATGATTAATTTTATGTGTCATTGTAGAGGGTATTTTTGGATGAGATTTACATTTAAATTTGGACTTTAAGTAAAGCAGATTGCCCCCCTTTAAGGTGGGTGGGCCTTGTCTGATCAGTTGAAGGCCTTTGTAGCTAAAATGCCTGACCTCTCCTGAGCAAGAAAGAATTCTCCAGCAGACTGCTTTTGCACTTCTTCTGCAACATCAACTCTTCCCAGGTCTACAGCAGGCCACCTTTGGACTCAAATTGAACATCATCAGCTTTCCTGAGTCTCCAGCCAGCGGGCTCACCCTGCAGATTCTGGAATTGCCACCACACATAATCATAAGAGTAAATTTCTTATAATAAATCATATATATCATTTATAAATCATATATATAAATCATATATATTATATATATATATATAATCTCCTCTATGTTCCATTTCCCTAGGGAATCCTGACTAATGCAATTACCTTATATTAGTAAAAGAATAAATATCACTCTATATAGCAAAGGATGTGATTAAGTCAAGGATTTTGAGTGGAGGATTTATCCTGGATTATCTGCATGGGCTCTAAATCCAATGATAAATGTCCTCGTAAGAGTAAGACAGAGGGAGATTGAACACAAAGAAGAGGAGGAGGCAATGTGCCTGCAGAAGCAGAGATTGGAGCAATATAGCCACAAGTCAAGAAATGTTGACAGCCACCAGACCCTGGAAGCAGCAACAGAACTGTGAGCAAATACATTTCTGTTGCTTTAAACCACTCTAAGCTAAGGACCCTTAGAAATGTTGGCTTAAACCTCAAAATGTGGTAGTATTGACTCTCAGGTTTCTTTAATGATCAAACACAGTATCTCTCCTCCAAAGACCACATACGCTGTTTTAGGATAAATTCTCTTAACAGTAGTCATTCTGCTCCTGAAGCCACTGCACCACTATGACATTCAGGCTCATTTTCCTAGACTTGTTACTCCACTACAATGACACTTTGAGTTTCTCTTTCAGGGCTCCCCACTGTCCCTCCTCGAAAGTGGACATCTTTCTGGACCACTTACATGCATCCCAAACGCTTTTGTCTCTAAATGGACATAGTGATGGAAAAGATCTCGTTCTTTCTCCAGCACATTGGCTTGATATGTGTTGGAGCTATCCTGCCTAGAACCTGACCAGCTGAAACAACTTTATACTTACCTTATAGCTGTTCTTACAACATCTCGGCAACTTGTTAGAAATGCAAATGGTTGGGTCCCTCCCCACAGCTAGTAAGTCAGAAACTCTGGCCTAGCGAGCTGCATTTCAACAAGCCCTCCAATGATCATCTGATGGTATTCTGGCTCAGCTGGCTATTGAATAACATATTCATAACAAATTTACCTTTGGATGACAACTTCTATGGCTTTTTATTAAGTCAACAATAACAACTGAAAACATTTCTTCTTGGGCAAGCATAATTGCAAGCAGAAACAAGAAGCAAGAAGTATCAGAGAAAAAAGGTAAAGAAAGGAAATCACAGTGATTAAGACCATGGATGATTCATTACCTACTTTACAGATTTGGCCAGAATTAATTTTTATATTTTAAGTAGATATTGAGAAAAGCCTCATCGGGTATCTGTTCCTATAACCCTCTTTTTTAACACATTGTTCTTAACCTTTCTTATTCAAAAGCCAAGAAAAATAATTGCTTTTAGAATGGGCAAAAAACATTATGTATCATTGCAGTCACTAGGACTTAGGCAGTCTTGTTTTAGATCTCAATTCAACCACTCACTGGTCTAATAATCTCAGGCAAGGTTCTTATTAAGTCCCAGTCCTTGGAAATATTAAATTGCATTAATGATATCTACTTTACGGGTTGCTGATTCTGAAATAAAATCATGAATGCAGAGAATAAGACAGAATATGTGGCATATAATAGGCACTCAGTAAATAACAGGAATTATTTATTTTGAACATCAAAATGGCCCCTTCTCTGCATGGTTTATATTTCCTAACAATTGAAATCTCTCCCATTTTCTCTTTTATTATTGTCAAATATGGAGAATATAAATATATGAGATGGCTGGGGAGACTTGGCAGTCTTTTCATATTTACTTGGTGTGTTAGATGCAAATCCAATTTGTGGTTATCTCACTAAGAATATGATTTGTTATCTGAGTGAGTCTGTGCCAGTGGATCGGGCCAGCTGAAGGTGTTTCTATAAAGCTGGGAGTATTGGGGATGATTTACTTCGTTTACCCTTGCTTTGGATCTCATTCATGTTTTTACATTCGTTCATCATTGTTGGTGTGGTTGTGATTGTTATAATTTTTTTGGCTATGCATACACATATACTTTTGGGTCCGTTTATGAACCTTGGATCCAGGCAACCACGTATGCTAAGCCTAAGAGTTCACAGAGGGGACCAAAGTTAGACTAGAAATACGGTAAGAAAAGACAAATGAATGGAGTAAAATTACACAGAAATAATAGTTAAATTTGAGTCCAGTTGTCTTCACTGAAAAGTCCTTGAATATATCCATGTCACAAAATATCACAGATGAGATGAGATATCTCGGTCACTTGGAGATCTTTGAAAAATACAGTAAACCCATCCTCCTGAGGCCCTACCTATGTGTGAAAAATGAATGAGCATTGTGTAGAGAATTTTGGTTAGGTTAATTATAATTGCAGAGTGGGGATATAAAATACACAAATTTTACTTAAACCACTTCATTAGCCCCATGTTAATCTAGTTCAAATACTTCATTGCCAAGGTTCCAAGGCAGCTGATAGCAATCCTTTCTGGAAAAGGAAGATTAGTCAACATTTTCTGCTCAAGTAGCTTAAATTGCTCCTATTTACTACAGAATGAAAAATGGAATCTAAGTCCATTTATTTACCATTCCGGCCCTTCTCAATCTTGCCATCATCCATTCACTCACTAAATATTTACTAAGTGCCTACTACGTAGCAGGCAGTAATCTAACTATTGGGAGTACAGCAGCAATTAGCATGCGCACACACACACACACACACACACACACCAGTTCCTTTCAGGATATTATATTCTCATCACCTTCCTTTCTCCAAAGAGTGCCAGTTCCTTGAGGACCGTAAGGTATTCAAATGCTTCTTCTACTTCTACTTCTTCTTCTTCTTTTTTTTTAAAAGTAGGCTCCATACTCAGTGTGGAGCCCAGTGTGGGGCTTGAACTCATGATCTGAGATAAAAACCTTAGCTGAAATCAAGAGCTAGATGCTTAATCAACTGAGCCACCCAGTCACCCCTATGCTGAAGCTTCTGCGTATCCATCTACACCTTCTAATGTGGTGCTCCAGAGTACCCTCAATTTTTTTGAATAAATAGATTCCATAGAAAGGTTAATTCTTGGGGCTAGACAGAGCCTCAGAGCCTTTGTTCTACTATGTCATTTTGCAAGGGTTCCATTGTAAAATACTTGTGGGAAATACAGCAAAATATTTCTTTTCTCTTGGAGACACATAATGCACATTAATATATTCAAGATCCTTAGAATTCCTACCCTCAAGAACTTCCTAGCATTTCCTAAACAATTTTCATCACATAACTTTACTTTTCCGGGTAACACTTATTAATATCCATTAATTCCTTGGTACATATTTTAATGAATATTGATATAAAATATGTTCTTACATTTAATTCTAAGACAAATTTCTTCCTGTTAAACAGCTAATAAATTTTTAAAAGTAGCACCTGGTCAGATTCCTTGGTACACTTGAAATCTGTATAAGAACAGTAATATATTATTTGATGACTTTATAGATGAGGGACTGATGGAACATCATCCCTTTGTTGCTCATATTCTAATTAATATTTTACTTGACTTGAACCCATGCAAGGAAGTAGTCAGGGGGTAATCTCACAGCTCCAACTTCTTTTCATTTGTTCCTTGGCTCAACAGTTTGATTAGCTCCCTCTTGACTATTCCCTTTTATATTAGGAAGAACTCACTCTTCTTTTTATGGACCCGTGTTATGTGGCATTTCATCACCTCCCCAATGCAAACTTTAACTTATAATGGATCAAGTGCTTATAAAGCAAAGCAGATTTAACACTTCTCAGATTACAAATGCAGGACTATAAATGTAAAACAGCCCAGTATGTAGAAAGTTTATGTCATAATTAGGAATGGAGAGCAAAGCCTTTATAAACCTATTCTCAATTATCTACAATTCCTTCAAAACAGAAATCTGGAGCCAGGCTTGGCAGAGCATTTTTCTAGCCAAATGATTATCAATATACACCTGCACTGTTAAAAGATGGCATCCCTAAATAGCCCATTTTCTTCTCCCTCTCCATTTGGAACACCAGATGTTTTGGCTTTTTATTTGTGGAAGAATGCATTGAGTTCCCATATGTCCTTTTAAAAAAATCATAGCTTTTAAAAATAAAGCTCTCTTCCTAAATAGCAGTGGGCCATAGATAAAGACCAACATGTGTTGTAACTCAGAATGTCTGTTGCTGTGGTTGCACTTTTTTATGATTTATTTGTAAAGTGCTTAATAGATACATTCTTGATTTTCTCTTTGACTTTAAAGGGAAGGTGGGTTAGTGCTGTTCTTTTAATTTTGTAAGAAATGGGGAATAACAAGCAAAAGAAGTGAAATAACTTGACTTTGGTCCATCAACTGGTCAATGACAAAGCTGAAATTAGAACTCCAAACTCTGTAGTGTTCTAACTACATCCATTTTACTCCACTTTAATCCATATAGGTCCTGACTCACTCTACTTATTCCTTATCCTCACCAGTCTGATATGTCTGAATGTACAATTACTTTAAGCATGCTTCACTCAGTGAACTAGTCTCTTTTTTTTTAAACTGAAGAATCTCTTGTATGAGAAGATTCTGTTCTTGTTTCAACAGGTCCTCATCATATAAGCTTAGCAAAGCTACCCAGAAACACATATCTTTATTTCACCTAAATTTTGACTATATTTCATCATTATCTTACCTAGAGCTTTAATCACAGATTAGAGCTAATAACTATGTAACTCTCCCCTTACATAATACATTTCCTAAGAACACAATTCAAATATCATCAAGCATCCTTTGATTCTTCTCAAAGTTAATATTGTACTTTGCATGTAGTTACAATTTAATATTTAACTGTTACAAAGCAAAGATGTCCACTATTACCATGTTACCATTAAAAAAAAATAATATTTGAAGATACTAGCTAATGTAATTAGATAAGGAAAAGAAGTGACATGTATAAATGTAAAGGCAGAGGCAATAACTATTATTATTATTCAGATTAAATTATGAACTGGAAAAAGCCACCAGAATAGGAATAACTGAGAAATTAAAAGAAAAAAAGAATCTAATAAGGTTAATAAAAAGTTAATTTGAAAAATCAATAGCCTTAGCATAATACCCTCTAGTTCCATCCACGTCACTGCAAAGGGCAAGATTTGGGGTTTTTTTGATGGCTGCATAATATTCCATTGTATATATAGAGAAATAAGTCAATCAGAGAGACAAGTATCATATGATCTCACTGAGATGAGAACTTCTTAATCTCAGGAAACAAACTGAGGGTTGCTGGAGTGGTCAGGGTGGGAGGGATGGGGTGGCTAGGCGATAAACCCTGGGGAGAGTATGTGTTTTGGTGAGCGCTAATGAAGGGGGGGAAGGAGGAGGGGGAGACGAACCATGAGAGACTCTGAGAA
This sequence comes from Zalophus californianus, assembly GCF_009762305.2. Taxonomy (NCBI): domain Eukaryota; kingdom Metazoa; phylum Chordata; class Mammalia; order Carnivora; family Otariidae; genus Zalophus; species Zalophus californianus. Next base: position 129,149,219 of record NC_045601.1, read on the forward strand.
ACAAACTGAGGGTTTTAGAGGGGAGGGGGTTGGGGGATGGGTTAGCCCAGTGATGGATATTAAGGAGGGCATGTACTGCATGGAGCACTGGGTGTTATATGCAAACAATGAATCATGGAACACTACATAAAAATAAATAAATAAATTAATTAATTAATTAATTTTTAAAAAAGGCAAAAAAAAGAAAAATCATAGCCTTCTTATAATAAATCCAACAGTTAAAATTTTAATGGATAAAAAATATAATTACAAAATATGAGCAAATACTGTAATATTAAAACAGTATTAATAATCACATTATAAAATATTGTGAGAACATAGATGAACCTGGAAAGCATGATGCTAAGTGAAATACACCAGGAAGAAAAAGAAAAATATTGTGTGATCTCATTTATATGTGGAATCTAAAAAAAGTGAACTTACAGAAACAAAGAGTAGAATGGTGGTTGCCGAGAGCTGGAGGGTAAAGGAGATGGGAAGTAGTTGGTTAGAGGGTAAAAAGCTTTCAAGTACAAGATACATAAGTTTTGGGTATCTAATGTACAGCATGGTGACTATAATTAATAATAGTGTATTGTGTACTTGAAATCTGTTAACAGAGTAGATATGTGGTCTTACCAGAAAAAGAAAAAAAGGTAACTTTGTGAGGTGATGAATATGTTAACTTGATTGCGGTAATCATCTCACAATGTATACATATATAAATTCACCAAGTTGTACACCTTAAATATATACAATTTTATTTGTCAGGTATACCTCAATAAAGCTGCAAAAAAAAAAACTATAATGGAAGAAAATATCCAATTTATAATAATAGCAAAAATAAAGTGCCTGGATGCAAATTCTACAAAAATGTAAAAAAAATCTATATGAAGAAACTTTATAATTTTTCTGAAAACACTTAAAAATTTTGAATGAATAAAACATCAATTTCATCTTATGAATTAAGACATGATTATAATACAAATGGTTTTCCCTAAAATAATCTACACAGGTAACAAAAGTCAAAAAAAATTACAAAATAATTATTTTGTCACTACTTCAGCTATTCTAGAATAATATTAAAAATTGAACATATATAATTTCCAGGGAAGTTCTGGAGAAAAAAGGCATAACAAGTGATTACAAATGTTTAGTAAGGAATAGATCAACAGAATATAATGAACTCTAATAATAGACCCCAATAAATATAACAATTTATGATAAAAGTGATATTCACATTATTGGGGGAAAGATGTATAATATTACATGTACTGATGTCTGCCATTAAAAAAAATACAGATCACTTTCTCATTACTTACTCAAAGTAGATTAATGATTTAAACATAACAATAAAACCACAAATAAAAACCGTGGAATAAAACATGGAAATTTTTTATAATTTCAAAAGGTGGAATCCTTTGTATGAATGATACAAGATCTTGAAACTATTTTTTAATGTTGTAAATTTTGAATACATAAACATGTATTAAAAAGCTGTAGTAGAAAAAGCACACAAGGTCAAAACCAAAGTGTCCTGGGCACAATACTTGTAAAACAATGAAGAGGTTTAGTTACTTGAATACACGAAACACTCCTTCATATCAATAAAAAATCAATTAAAAAAGGGAAAAAATTGGCAAAAGCCATGAATGGGTGGTTGAGAGGAATGAGAGTAAGAATAGTTTGAAACAATGTTCAATTTCATGCACAAAAAAAGAAAGTATATTAAAATGTTAAATCATGAAGAGATGTAAATTTTCTTCCATCAGATCAACAATGATCTACAAGTCTGACCACACTGTGTTGTCAGAAACATGTGGGAACAAGCATCGGTGAGCATTCCCAGTGAAACTCTTAATTGGTACCATTTCTAGCAGGAAAACTAGGTGCACAGCACTGTGAATAATTTGCAGGAGGAAAAGCTACTTACATGACATATGTGATTGCATACATAAAATATCTTTAAGAAACACACAAGAAACAGGCAACCGGGGTTGTTTTGAGTAAGGAAAAGTGAGTATTTGTGGCATATGAATAGGATCAAGACTTTCCTTTCACCATATTTAACCCTTAGTTGTGTTAAATTTTTTACCTCAAATTAAAATTTTAAATATATGTTGAGGTTCAAATAAAGAATATTTTGAGAAAGAAAGATTTGACCAGGGTGCCTAACTACCTTACCATCAAGACTAAGAAGAGTTCAAGATACAAACATGGTAATGAAATATCCAGAACCTCGTAAATCTATTCTCATTTTCTTGAATCTTAAATTGGAGTTGATGGATTCAGGAAAGCTAAGTACATCTGAAAGTCAGCACATACTGTCTTTGTACTTAAAAACAAAACAGAACAAAACAAAAACAGATATTTAGAAAAAGTTCTTATAATATTGTGAGTAGATTTTGTAGGCTTAGACCACAGTGTTCTTTCTGTTCTGTCTTTAGACAGAAAGATGAAAACATGCTCTGTAAATCTAGTAGTTATGGTTCTTTTATTTAAAGGATAGGTTGCAAACAAAATAGACAAAAGTTTATCATGATTCTGATTTAAAATAACTAAATAAAATCTTACACTTGAAATCTAGAAAGTTTATGAACATGGGAGGAACAAAATTCTAAATAAGCTGAAATTAACTTGTGCTCTATTGAAAGCTGAACTTTTCTTTTGATCCCTATATATGTACTTATATAATAATTCACAATATATTTTTTTCTTTTGTGGCCCAATGGAATCTAGTCTGCTGCTGAAATGTTTTTTTCCTGTTGCCATGCAAATGAACTATTTTATAATTACTGTGAATGGAGCTGGAAGAAAATATATCCCAACATTTTCTGACTCTTAAATAAAAGATATTTATCCATAGACCCAAGGGTCCTATACCTGAGAGCTAATTGAGGATTATGTGATTTATGAGAACACATGCCCGTTTTACTCATTATGCCAGCCTTCATATGACCTTTACAATCCATAATTAAAAATAGAATTTAGTGAGGGGTGCCTGGTGGCTCAGCCAGTTAAGCGTCTGCCTTTTGCTCAGGTCATGATCTCAAGGTCCTGGGATTGAGCCCCTCAACTGGCTCCCTGCTCAGCAGGGAATCTGCTTCTCCTTCTCCTTCTGCCCCTCTGCTCCCCACCTGCTCATTCTCTCTCTCTCTCTCTCAAATAAGTAAAATACTAAAAAATGGAATTTAGTGGAATCACTAAAACTGAAGAGGCCCTTGAGGTCTAAAAGGACAAACATTTAGGCCTTTCATTTTACCAAAGAGAAATTTGGGACACAGAGTTAAAGCTATTGGTTAAGTTCTCCCAAATGGCTATTGGAAGAACTGGGTCTAACATGTAATTATATACATCACCAGTCAAATGATGAGTTATTTCCGGCCAGTGAGCTACATAATTCCCAACAGTGTGTGCTTTCATAAGGGAAAAGGAAAAGACACTGTTAAGGTTGAGTATGAGTTAGACTGGTAAAGAGGAAGAAAAAGCAATTCCTGGTAGAAGCAAAACATTTGTAAAAGCCTGAGGCAGGCAGATCCTTGCAGAGAGATCGTGACCACAGTTTGGGCTGAGTGACTCTCTTCCTGAGCCTTGGGATGGTAGTCAATGTAACCCAGAATTGTATCTTAAAAGCAGTGGTAAGCCACTCAAAGAAACTGGCCAGATGAGAGTTACACTGATCTGTCAGATAAAGACTCCTTTGGCTTCTGTAAAGAGAATAAATTCTCTTTGTGAAGAAGTGAAGAAGAATTGATGATAGTTTTTGACAACATTGATAGGTTGGACAGACTTAAGCTTGTTGATTAAGTAAAATGGGTGTATGGTGTACAATGAATTCAGCACTGACATCTTTTGGAGGCTTGTGGGCTTTTGTGCACAGCAGGATTCATTTTCCTTGTGGCACCCTGGTGATGGCAGGTGGAAGGAGTGAAGCAGTGAGCAGAAGAGCAGGAGCCATAGGGACATTGTTAAGGGTAAGAGAGTGGGATATTACTAGTGATTCTCAGCGCACTGTGGGTCCATGCTTTCCATCGTCTTGAGATGGTTGGGTGAGGACCTTCTGGGGTCCCTCCAACGGAAACCCAAAAGGAAACTATGCCTTAGGTATATAACTCCAAGGAATGGGAAAGGACTTTTAGCCATTTAGGGAATTTCCTTTTTCCTATTCCTCTTTATTATGAATATAACAAATTGTCTTCAAAAGCATATTCATTATACTTACCAGTATTTGTCATATAATGGAGAGAGCTTATTCATCTACTTTTGAGGATACACAGGCTCACTTGGTGACACAAAAGGATATAACATTAGGGTTAACTGAGCTAGTGGTGATAACGATAGTTTATACTCACCTAGCCTTTATAATTCATCAAGAACTTTCATTAAAAAAACATTTTTATTAATAAGGGAAATGGTTGTCCCTTCTTATACTTTTGTACTTAGAATAAATGTTCGCTTCTGACATTCACATTCCTCCACTACCCATTATTTCTATATCCCTGTGTGTGTATACATGTATGCGCACGTATGTGCACATGTGTGTGGGAAGTTGAAAGACTAAAACACTATGTGTAACCCTAGTTATTTATACTATTTTCTCTAATCACAATCTTGATACTACTTCACTGATTTTTGTCATCGTAAATCTCTCCACTTATTCCAAACTTTAAAAAAAAAAAATGGCTCTCCCCTGCCTTGGAAGTTTTTACTGTGACAATATCCAACTATAATTATGCCATATTATGGTTTGCTATATCATCTTGTATTATATGATAACAGTCTGGGATTTGACTGATGAGTTGAATTATTTCCTTTGTGCAATTAGTTTGAAATTTTCTAATCCAAGATTAGCTAATTAATCTTTTCAGACTTTCATTCTAATCATAATCTGCTCTGAGAACTGGGATATCACACAATCATAAGCAGACCTCTAAAACATACTTGATGTAAAGCAATTCAATATGGCAGCATAGGAAGATCCTAAAGTCATATCCTCCCAGGGACACAACAAATCTATAACTACAGATGAAATAACTCCCTCTGAAAAAGACCTAAAAACTAGCTGAACTGCTACTCCACAACAAAGGATAAAAGGGCTACCTCAAGATGGATAAGAGAGGCAAAGAGTCAGTCTTACCAAAAACACCACCCCTGGCATGATGACCCACAAACAGGAGGGATCTCACAGAGTAGGAGCCTGAGGAGCATTTTATTCACCACATCAGGCACCTCCACCATTGAAACCTATACCAGAGAGATGAGCCCCCAACATGTCTTTGAAAACCAATGGGGCTTACATCCAGGAGAACCATGGAGCTGTAGGGAGCAGGGTTCCACTTTTAAATGGCTTGTACACAGACTCACTTACCCTTTGACTCAGTACAAAAGCAGTGGTTTGAAAAGCACATAGATCATATGTGAATCTAATTGCTAAATTGCTAATCTTAGCATCTGCCAGAGAGACAGGTGCCTGTTAAGGGCTCTCTCTGAGGATGGAGACTCTAGTGGATGTCATTTTTACCTTCTCCCTCTATCTAAGGACCAAAGCAAGTGAGCACCATTTTTGCACACCCTTTCTCTCACCTGCCAGTGCTTGTGGGTGCATACCATCCCTGCATGATGCCCACAGTCTTGCCCCCATCCCACCTCCCGTGGCCCCACCAAAGGTGGCAGGCATGTGCAGCCCATACAGAGGATGCCCCTTGGATGCCTGGCTCTGGAGGCCAGAGATGATTGCATTTATGGACCCCAAAGTCTGAAACAATTGGAGAAATAGTTCTTGGTAGGCTACTACCACCAAGGCACTGAACAGACAGAACAAAATATACTACAGTCTTCCTGTGAAAAAAGCCTGTTAAATTATTTGTATTCCAGCTTCTGTCTGAGGGGCATGCTTCAGGATAACCACACATCTAGAGCCTCTGGAGGTGCTCTAAGGGAATGTAGGCTGGGGAATGCAATCTTTGCACTCTCCCTTGACCTTGCTACAGCTTTCCAATATCTCTCAGAAAGGGGCTCATATACTCATCTGGAGCCTTAATTTTTGCAGTTGTCACCAAAAGGACACCTTCAGATGGCCTGGCCTGGAGACAAGCATGGTTTAAGATTGCAGTCCCACAGGACTATATATTTGTATACCTTAAAAGCTACAACCTGAGGGTTTAGCTTCCACCCAGCCTGAAACTAAGAGCTAAGATCCCTCCCTTTGGAACATGCAGAGGATGTGGCATTCCCTTGACAAGCAGGACCTACCAAGAACAATTGAACAAACCAGGCTGCCTAGACAATCACAAAAGTTCAAGAGACAACCAAGAGATAAATAAAGGTTAAATAGTAAGTTTCATCTCCTCACAGTGACACACCTTCAAAACTGAAAAAGATAGCTATGCTGTCTAACATATAGAAACAAACAGAAAGTCAGGCAAAATGAGAAGACTGAGAACTATGTTCCAAACAAAAGAACAAGATATAAAACACAAAGGTATTGGGGTGGGGGAACTTAATAAACTGGAGACAAGTAAGTTACCTGATAAAGAGTTCAAAGTAATGGTAGTTAAGATGCTCACCAAACTCAGAAGAATAAATAAACATAACAAAAACTTCAACAAAGAGATAGAAAAAATGAGAGAGTACCAAACAGAAGTCATGAGCTAAAGAATATAAAACTAAACTGAAAAATACACTATAGAGGTTCAACCACAGACTAGATTAATCAGGAGGAAGAATCAGTGATTTGGAAGATAAGAAAGTGAAAGTTACCCAAACAGAGCAGCAAAAAAGGAAAAAAGAATTTTAAAAAATGAAGGTAGCTTAAGAGACCTATAGGACAACATCAAGCAGAACAGCATTCACATTAATTTAAAGAAATTATTTCTACAGACTTCCATTTGGAGAAGAAAATAGACACCAAGAGCCAGGAAAGTCCAGGAAGTTCAAAATAAGATGAACACCAAGACACATTATAATTAAAAATATCAAAAGTTAAAGATAAAGAGAGACTCTTAAAAGCAGCAAGAAAAAAACAAATTATTATGTGCAAGGGGACCCTCATAGCACTGATTTCTCAGGAGAAACTTTGAAGCTTAGAAGACAGTGGCAAGACATATTCAAAGTACTGAAAGGAAAAACCTTGCAACCAAGAAAACTCTACCCAGCAAGATTATCATTCAGAATTGAAAAAGACATAAAGAGCTTTCTAGACAAACAAAAACTAAACTGATCCTATAAGAAATACTAAAGGGACTACTTAAAGCCAAAAAGGAAAGGACCCTGATTAGTAAGAAGGAAATATGTGAGAGTAAAATTCTCACTAGTAAAGGTCAATATATAGCAAGGGTAGTGGATTAATCAATTATACAGCTAGTATGAAGGTTAAAAGGGGAAAGCAGTAAAAATAACTAACTACAATAATCAGTTACAGGATACACAAAATAAAAGTTGTAAAATATTACATCAACAGCATAAAACTGAGAGGAGAAAATAAAAATACAGAGTTTTAAATACATTCATACTTAAGTAAATAACAACTTGAGAGAGAAAGAAAGAGAAGCTGTTATACATGAGCCTGGTGGTAACCACAAAGCAAAACCCTAGTAGATACACAAAAAATAATGAGAAAGGAATCTAAACAGAACATTAAAGAAAGTCATTAAACCACAAGGAAAGAGAAGAAGAGAAGAAGAAAGAAACAGAGGGACAAAAAAAAAAAAAGAAAAAAGAAAACAATTAACAAAAGGGCAATAGGTACATACCTATCAATAATTACTTTGAATGTAACTGGACTAAATTATCCAATCAAAAATCAGAGTTAGTAAATGGACTTAAATCAAAACAAAACAAAAACAAACAAAAACCAAGATGCATCTATATCTGCCTACAAGAGACTTACTTCAGATGTCACAACACACAGAAACTAAAAGTAAAGAGATGGAAGAGATGTTTTATGCAAATGGAGCCCAAAAGAAAACTAGGGTAGCTATCCTTAAAATCAACTTTAAAACAAAAATGCAATAAAAGATAAAGATGGGCATTACAAAATGATAAAGGGGTCAATCCAGCAAGAATATATAACGTTTGTAAATATTTATGCACTCACCATCAGAGCATGTAAATATATAAAAGAAATATTACCAGATCTAAGGAGAGAAAATGACAATAATACAAAAATAGTAAAGATCTTTAGCACCCTACTTACATCAATGGATAGATCATCAACACAGAAAATCAATAAGGAAACACCAGCCTTAAATGAGATATTAGCCTAGATAAACTTAACAGATTTATATAGAATATTCCATCTGAAAACCGCAGGGTACACATGGAACATTCTGTAGCAAGATTATATGCTCAACCGCAAAACAAGTTTCAATAAATTTAAGAAGATTGAAATCATATTAAGCATCTTTTCTGACCACAGTGGTATGGAATTAGTAATCAATTATAAGAACATAAATGGAAAAAACACAAACATGTAGAGACTAAACAGTGTGCAACCAATGGGTCAACAAAGAAATAAAAGGAGAAATTAAAAAATACTTTAAGATAAATAAAAATGGGAATACACTCTACCAAAATCTTAGGCAGCAAAAGCTGTTCTAAGAGGGAAGTTTATAGCAATACAGGCCTACCAAAAAAAAAAAAAAAAACACAAGAAAAATCTTTAGTAAACAATCTCACTTTGCACCTAAAGAAACTATAAAAAGAGATACAAATGAATCCCAATATTAGTAGAAAGAAAGAAACAATATAGATCAGATGGAAATAAATGAAATAGAGACAAAAAGACAATGAAAAGATGAATGAAAATAAGTGTGGTTCTTTGAAAAGATCAACAAATTTGACAAACCTTCAGCTAGACTCACTAAGAAAAATAAGAGAGGGTTCAAATAAGATCAGAAATTGAAGAGAGGAAGTTATAATTGATACAAAAGAAATACAAAGGATTATAGACACTGCTCTGAATAATTGCATGTCATCAAATTGGACAACCTAGAAGAAATAAATTCTTAGAAACATGTGATCTTCTAAAACTGAATCATGAAGAAATAGAAAATCTAAACAAAATGATTACTAGTAAGAAGAATGAATTAGTAATCAAAAAACCCTCAAGAAACAAAAGTCCAGGGCCAGATGGCTTCACTGGTGAATTCTAATAAATATTCAAAGAAGATTTAATACAATCTTTTTCAAATTCATTGAAAAAACTGAAGAGGAAAGAACGCTCTAAAGTCATTTTACACAGTCACTAACTACTCTGATAACCAAACAAGGACACCACACAAAAAAGAAAATTCCAGCCCAAGTCCCAGACGAACACAGATGCAAAAGTCCATAACAAAATAATAGCAAACTGAATTCAACAATACATTTTAAAAATTACACACTACAATCAAGTGAAATTTATTCCAGGGATGCAAGGATAGTTCAACAACTACAAATTAATCAACATGATACACCACAATAACAAAATGAAAGATAAAAATAATATAGTCATTCCAACAGATGCAAAAAAGCATTTGACAAAATTCAACACTCATTTATGACAAAAACTCTTCACAAAATTGGTGTAGACAAAATATAGCTCATGAATAACAAGCCTACAACTATGATAGTACTGGACTGCAAAAAGCTGAAAGCTTTTCATTTAAGTTCCAGAACAAAACAAGAGTGCCCACTCACCATTTTTATTCAACATAGTATTGGAAGTCCTAGCCAGAGCAATTAGGCAGAAAAAATAAATAAATAAAAGGGATCCAGATAAGTAAAACTGTTGTTATTTGCAATTCACATGATTTTATATGTAGAAAATCCTAAAGATGCCATCAAAACCTGCTAGAACTAAAAAAAAAGTGTTCAGTAAAGTTGAAGGGTTCAAAATCAATATACAAAAATGTGCTGTATTTTGATACACTAACAACAAACTATCAAAAAGAGAAATTCAGTAAACAATCCCATTTACAACTGCACCAAAGACAATAACATACCTAGGAATAAATTTAACCAAGAAGACGCAAGACCTATACAAAGAAAACTATAAGACATTGACAAAAGAAATTGAAAATGACACAAATAAATGGAAATGTATCTCGTGCTTATGAATTAAAAGAATGGATATTGTTAAAATGTTCATATTACCCAAAGAAATCTATAGATTCAGTGCAATTCCTATCAAAATTCCAATGGCATTCTTTATAGGATTAGAACAAACAATCCTAAAACGTGTATAGAAACACAAAAGATCCCAAACGTCCAAAACAATCTTGAGAAAGAAGAACAATGCTAGTAGTATCATGCTTTCTGACTTCAAACTATATTACAAATCTTAGGAATCAAGACAGTATAGTATTGGCATAAAATCAGACACATAGATCAATGGAACAGAATAGAGTGCCCAGAAACAAACCCAAATTTACGACAAAGAAGGCAAGGATATACGAGGGAGAAAGGACAGTCTCTTCAATAAGTGGTATTGGGAAAACTGCACAGCCACCTGCAAAAGAATGAAAATGGACCACTATTTACACCATATACAAAATTGACTCATAATGAATTAATGTCTTGAATGTGAGACCGGTAACCATAAAACCCTTAGAAGAAAATATAGGTAGTAAGTTCCTTGACATTGGTTTTGGCAATATATTTTGGCTCTGACTCCAAAGGCAACAGCAACAAAAGCAAAAAATAAACAAATGGGACTACATCAAACTAAAAAGCTTCTGCACAGTGAAGGAAATCATCAAAAAAAAACAGACAATCTACTGAATGAGAAAAGATATTTGCAAATCATATATCTGATAAAGGGTGCATATCCAAAATATATTTTAAAACTCATATAACAATAAAAAATCCAATTAAAAGATGGACAGAGGCTCTGAATAGACACTTTCCAAGAAGACATACGGATGGCCAACAGACACATGAAAACATGTTGGCATCACTCATCATCAGGGAAATGCAAATCAAAACCACAGTGAGGTATCACCTCACACCATTCAGAAAAGCTAGTATCCAAAAGATCAAAAATAATAAGTGTTGGCAAGGATGTGGAGAAAAGGGAACCTCATGTACTTTGGTGGAAATGTAAATTGGTGCAGCCACTGTGGAAAACAGTATGGAGGTTCTTCAAAAAATTAAAGTACAACTACCATATGATCCAGCAATTCCACTCTGGGCTATGTATCCAAAAAAACCAAAACACTAATTTGAAAGGATATATGCACCCCTGTGTTCATTGCAGTATTATTTACAATAGCAAAGATATGGAAACAACCTAAGTGTCCATCAGTGAATGAATGAGTAAAGAAGATGTGGTTGGACTATCATCTATCTATCTATCTATCTATCTATCTATCTATCTATCTATCTATCTATCTGTCTATCTATCATCTATCTATCTATCCATCTATCATCTATCTCTCCATCTATCATCTATCTATTATCTATCTATCTATCATCTATCTACCTATCATCTATCAATCTATCATCTATCTATCCATCTATCTATCCATCTATCCATCTATCCATCTATCTATCATCTATCTATCTATCCATCTATCATCTATCCATCTATCCTCTATTATCTATCTATCTATATCTATCTATCTATTTATCTATCTATCTATCTACCCACCCACCCATCCATCCATCCATCCATCCAATGGAATGGATAAAGAATGGATAAATGCCATCAATGGATAAAGCCATAAAAAAAGAATGCAATCCTGACATTTGCAACAACATATATGGACCTACGCTAATTGAAATAAGTCAGATAGAGAAAAACAAATACTGTATGATTTCATTTATATGTGGAATCTAAAACACAAAACAAAAACAAATAAACAAAACAAAATTCATTGATACAGAGAATAGATAGGTGGTTGCCAGAGGGGCAGGGTACTGGGGGGGGTCAAAATGGATGAAGGGGATCAAGACGAGCAAACTTCGAGTCATAAAACACATAAATCATGGGGAGGCAATGAACACCATAGTGACTATAGTCAATAATATTATACTGCAAATTTGAAAGATGCCAAGAAAGTCAATTTTAAAATTTCACAATGCAAGAAAAATAAATTCTCTTAAATTTTTACGGTGACAGATGGTAACTAGACTTATTGTGGTGATCATTTCACAGTGTATTCATATGCCAAATCATTATGTTATATACCTGAAACTAATATGAAGTTATATGTCCAATTATACTTCAACTAAGAATATTAATTAACTAAAAAATCAGATTTTCAACACGGCAGAGGTCAGCCTGCCACTGGCATATCTCCGGTCCTCCCTGGGTGAAAATAATGCCAATCTCCTTTATGATTGGAGTTATAAAAACCCCCTTCTATTATTTTAAACCAGCAAGGTGCCAGGCTCCAGAATTGTGACAGGTAGAAAGGAAAACTTACCTTTTCACCGGGATAATGGAAAGACCCTACCCAAACAGGTGGGGGAGGAAGGGATGGGGAGGAAATGTCATTAGAGCTGAGAGCTCAGAGATAATGGGAAGAGCAGTGGGGAAGGCAAGAGGAGAATGCTTGGCGTAGGTGGGAGGTGTGTGCCACGGCAGGAAGATACAGGGGCTCGGGAGGAGTTGAAAGAAACCATTAAGGCTGGACTCTAAAGTGTGGGGAGTTGGGGTTGAGAAAATATGATTAAAATATTAAAATATGTTGAGAAGCAGACAGGGGCTTCAGGGACCAATGAAGGCTTTGTGGCCTACTTTAAGGAGCTGGGTCTTTGCCTTAAGAGCAATGGGAAACCATCAAATGCTTTCATCTGGGAGAGTAAGAGGCCCCTATCTTCCTTCAGAAGAGACGGACAGTGACTGCCATGTGCTAAATCATGGGAGGAGGGCCAAGAACAGAAGCAGGAAAAACAATTAATTAGGAGACTATTCCATGGGTGGTCATTTTAACCGGATAGACTAAGGGCTAAATGTGGAAAACAGGGATGACCGCAGAGGTTATTTAACAGTAGTTGGTGATGATAGATGAATGCGGGAAGGAATGAAAGTATAAAAATGGCTCTTGGCTTTCTGGTTTTTGGAACTAGGTGGATGGTGGTGCTATTAATTGAGATAACAAATATTTAAGAGAAGATCATAAATTTGGTATTATACATTGTGATGGAATGAATTATGTTTCTCTAAGTTCATGGATGGAAGCCCTAACCCCCAGCACCTCAGAATGTGACTGTATTTGGAGATACAGCCTTTTTAAGTGGTAAAAACGTACAAATGAGGTTATATGGAAGGCCCTGATTCAATATGACTGGTGTTCTTAGAAGAGGGAAGGAGGAGTCAGACACACACGGAGGGAAGACCACGTGACATAGTGAGGACGCTGCCACCTACAAGCCAAAGACGGAGGCCTCAGGAGAAACGATTCTTGCCAGCACCTCAATCGCAGACTTCTAGACTCTGATATTATGAGAAAATAAATTTCTGTTGTTTAAGCAACAAACAAAACGAAGTCATGCTCAATAGGAAATATACACATTTAGATCCTCATCCATAAATGGATTTTTAGTAAGCCCAAGTTCTTCAAGGTTGTTTTTGAATTTTTCTACTCTAAATATAATCAATAGTATTTTCAATTACTAAATTCATTTTGTAATTAAATAAAAAGATTTGCCTGTGCTCCTAGGTAGATTTTTCTTAACTCATTGATTATTCTTATTTTTATAATTATCACTGGCTTTTAAAAGTATTATAGTTCATGTTTACTAGGAAAAGCTGTACAAGACAGGATGAAAAAGAAAGAGCAAGGGCTTTGGATTTACTCAAGTAATTCAAACATCATCATGCACTTAATTTGAATCCATTTTTAATCATATTTTCATGATAAGAAAATCTGTTTACTATACTGTGCATATTGACAAGGCCAATCTTCAGCTTGTGTGAACAGTTAGCATACTGTGTTTTTAATTACCTTGAATTTCATTTAGTTATTCTTTGAAATGTGTCCTCAAATATTATTTTTTCCTATTCATATTTGACCCCAGTAGGGTTAAAAATGCTTCAGCAAAAAGTCTTCTGCATTAGATTGAACAATGAATAGGAACATTTTTCTCATGGTGACTCATTCTTTTTAAAGCTGGCCATCAGTTGAATACTGCTTCCTACATGCTAGGGTTAAAGGGCCATTTCCTACCACAATGTGGTGTGGAAATCTCACAAAGTGCTCTTCTCAAGTACTAATTCAACACGGAGAGTTTTATGCACCCTCTGAGTAAGAACTGTGCTAGGTGCATTAATTATTTTATTATTACAATCCTCTCAACAACCATATGACTTTAGGAATTTTTACCCCATTTTACTGATGAAGAAACTGAAGCCCAGAGAAGTGTATCTGCTTCCCCAAGGTTACCTAACTGATATGGGGCAAAGCAAGTTGACCTTGACACTCTTAACAACCACAAGATCTAAGAGATTGGCTCAAGGACAGCAACAAAAACCCTTCACTTCCCCATTACCGCTGTCAGAGGAGTAGTGCCTTGATCTCCTCAGTTCATTTAACAGACTCTGTATCTCCTCTCAACGGAGGGGCTGAAATATCTTCAAGGTTGCTGTCATTGGGAATTTTAGGTCATTCCACACTGCACCCTTGCACATCAACTTAAAAACCACCTTCTAGCCAGGACCCCTGGCATACTGTATATTAATAGAATATTGATATAGTAAAAATACTGTTGTGGGATTCATCATTTGGTAAATCCTCCACCGTCTGCAGTTTTACAGAGCCATTTAATTAGCAATTTTACAACCTCTCTCCTCTCATTAAATTAATTAATAATTAAGTTCAAATATAGGAATCTTTAATGTCATAATTATATTTCAGTTTTATGGTCACTGGAGTTTAGCTCATTAGGGGAGGCACTCATAAACCATAGCCCTGTTTAGTGACTAAAGCACTTCGATGTCACCAGGCTGATTCCAGTTGGGTGTTTTAATGCCTCTGTTCCTTTGGCACCACTGTCATTTTTGCAGAGAGAAATTTCAGCCTTTGTCCTCTGTGAGCATAAGATAACAATCACAATAATCACATCAACAAATGCAATGCAAAACACATATGATGTGTTCTAAGAGTCTCCTTGACTTTTAGGATGTCTCTCTGGAATATTTTTGTAAATTCTCCCTCACTGTGCTCTGATTAGGTCAAGTGCTCCCACCACTACACTTGGCATGAAGCACAAAGTAACCATGTCAAAGACCCCTGAGTGATGTCCTCTCATTGACTTTATGATTTACCAAGTCGGTAATGGCATTTCACACAATATGGTAGGCTGTACATTACAATGGATGGAGTGGATTTATTTCAGTCATTATCACTGATTAAACCAGCTTAGTCGAAGAGGCAAAACAAAACTTGCTTTGAAATTGTTCTTATTTAATTTTGTTCGCCTTCACATAACCCAGGACAGTGCTAATTATTCCTTGATGGAGCTCATATTTCTAATGTAATTCATATGTAAATTCTAATTTGGTTCATATGGGAATGTTTGTGTTCCTTGCCTCCTCTCAGGCAAGAACACAAACACAGAATTAAAACTGTTTGGAAATGAAAACTTGATGTTGCCTTTTTTGACCCTGGCTTTGATTTGCTTTGCTTTGTTGTTTGTGTAACAGACCTTAATCACTTTTGAAGGCTAAGATTTTAAACTGTAATTTAGGGGATTAAAAACTATCTTTACACCTTTAAAGAATTTGGGTGCAATTGAAGGTGCAAACTGCATACTCTCATGCTAAAAAAAAAAAAAAACCTTACCATTTAAAGCTTTACTCAATTTTTCTCTGAAAGAAGATATTCTTAAGAATCTGTGAGCTCTAAAATCACAGCCTGTATAAGTGATATTAAAGGAAAACATAATAATTATTCTACGATATTGCTGACCACAGGTTGTCATGAAGAAGAAATAAGAATGGAACGGATCTCAGATTAAAGATTCTTTTTTTAAAAACAGTGATGGGTTATTATGAGTCTGAATTGTCCACAGTATTGTAACTGACATTTTTGAGGAATTGTTAACTGAGACATTCCATGATTTAAAAAATGCACCAGACTGAGCCAGTTATGTATACTAAGTTATGGATTGCCACAAGGTCAAGGTGGAAAAACTATAGGGTGTTGTATCTAAAATCCAAAGCAAACTACCAGTATAAGGTCATGCACAGAGAAGACGTACAAGTGACAGGCGCTTCTTAAAGAACCAAGTGAGAAACAGAAAGCAGAAAGGATTAGAAATGCAGAAAGGTTGAGAGCATGGCTGGTAAGTAGCCCATGGTCACTTTACCTGTCCTCAAGGGACACTCGAGGACAGAGGCCTACAAGGACTCTCTGTACTCTGCCAACTGGCTTTAATCTCCTAGGGGTGTGTGTGTGTGTGTGTGTGTGTGTGTGTGTGTGTGTGTGTGTGTGTGTGTGTGTGCTGTGAGTGTATAATGTATGTGCATATTGTGTGCACAGGCATGTGCTCTCTGCTCACTCTGTTGTGAGACTGAATTCTGCTCTCATGCCCAATAAATATTTACATATTGTATTTTAGAGAAAATTTTCAAGCTCATTATAATTAAAGACAAATGGAAAATTTTTCAGATGACCTGAGATTGAAAGGAAAAAGGCAAATCTCAGCTAAACCCATCTCCACTTCGACCACGCTACCCTCAGTACTTTTTTAAAGTGAAAAAGTTGATTCTTTGCCATCTTTCTTAACACTCATCCACTAGACATTGCTTTGTAACATATCTCACACAAACCAAAGAAAGCAGCAACGTCTCACCTGAGTAAAAATTACAAAATGTAGAATGGACATAGACAAATAATGACTTATTGGGATTTTGATATCAGATCGTATTTGCACTGCAGTCAGAAAGGACATTTTCAGTCATAACATCCTCACACAGACTGACTTTGCAATATCTAGGACATAATTACACTTGCATTCAATATGCACGCACACATCCACGCACACATCATGCCAACGTTAGAGCTGTCCGAAACTATTTTCAATAATTGATTTGCCGTTTAATTGAACAGCATGACTGACTAACATAGCTCATTACTTTACTCATTAGTTAATTATCGAAGAAAGTAGGACAAGTCAATAAAATGGAAGGCTGTAAATTCCAATACTAATTAGCACCATTTCCTTAGAGACATATTTAAGGGCAGATTGGCTACCTGAATGTCCTAGGACCTTGCAGATGAAGGAGAAGGGTAGATGTACCATAAATCTAGATTACTAGAGAGGAAGACAAGTAGACAGTAAGTAGACATGTAGACCTGTACTTAGCTACTGCTGACTCCACTATTTGAATGGCAATATTGAAACATGTAATTGGGTAGGAAATCGTTATTAAGAGAAGGAAGATACTGCATTGAGTGTACTTTGAAAACAATTTGCAAAACAACTTGTATCACTTTTTCTTTTAGACTAACATTTTCCACTTTGGTTTGCATATCAGTGTATGGGCATTATCAAGGCAAATGCCATTTATGTGTAGATTTCTTATAAATAGATTCCATCTTCAATATAATTAATTCTGTTAGAGGGAAAAGTGCTTTTCAGAGCTAACAAATCATTCTTTTTGACTTATGAGAAAAATGTGGTCATTTATGCTTATTCAATCCATTTAAACCTCATGCAACCAACAGATGTTACTACGCAGCCATCATTCACGAAGTTAAATGCACGCACACACATACACACATGCATACATGCACACACACAACCATGCACCCACTTATATTTTATCTTTCTCTTTACACAGAACTGGATTTTGTCAATGTTAGTTAGTTATATGCATTTGGAAAAATCTTCTATCTATTGGGACCCAATATTTTCTCATGTATACAGTGGGGACAGTAAGACCTACATTTCAGAGTTGTTGAGAAGCTCAAAAGAAATAGTAACTGATTTGTTCTGCCACAGCTCCTTGCAGGGGCCTTCTTACTCTGTCCTTGAGAAAACTCCTAGACAGACTATATGCAACTATCAGATGACTTAGAACAATGGTTGACCTAGTCCCAGTAGCAAGGGATTCTGGCCATGGAAATATTTTTCTAAATGGTTGGAACTTACGGGTCTGCTTATGATCAACTTGTGAAGTGTGCTGATGATGTGTTATGAATGCACATGAGGGGCACTCTGTTAGTGAGGCAATGCTATCTTCCACCTGGCTGTTGTGCAGTTCATCTTTGGTAGAGTGTTTCTAGGAAGAGATGGCCAATTAAACTTGCATTAACCTTGATCACTTTTGACTTCAGCCTCTCATAGCCTGCTTATTTTGTTCATGCTGTGGTGGAACCAGACCTAATAGGGTGCACACTTTCACACTGATTTTATATTTAATTGAATTAAGCTATAAAGGAAGAAACGTTGGCATTTGCCCAGCCTGTGAAATTCTCCCCAAATTCTGCTCACATATATGGGCTCAGAGTAGGTATAGCTCTTGTTAACCTATATTATAAATAATAAAATTTGGTGAAGATATTCAAAGAGACACAGTTAACTAAAGGCAAGGCAATGATTGAAATTTACCTTTCCTGATTTCCAATGTTCTTTTCATAATCACAAATCTTGTATCCTAGAATGTTGTATCTAGAAGAACAGCTAAGATTAACAAGTCAACAACTCTTTCGTTCAGAAAAGGAAACGCAATCTCTGAGAAGTGACGCAAATTTCGCAAACCTTGTGACTAGATGCTTGTATAGTTTGGTCTAGATCCTGGATCTCTTCATCTCATGTTCAAATGTCCCTTTCCTAGTCCCCATCCTCCTCTCCTAGGGATTTGCTTTAATCTCATCTATTCTTTTTTGTTCACTATCCTCTGCTTCATGCCCTTCTGTAGCTCTATAGAAGGGCTGGGACTCAGTTTCGGCAGAGTAGGGCAGGATCTAAGAGGAGGAATGAGAAAACATTTTGTCTCTTAAGTAAAAAGGTTCAGGCTCCTAGAACTTGCTTCTGTGGATATGTAACAGCTTACTTTGGGTGAGTATGAGTGTTCATTAGGCTTTCTAGTTTGTGCAAGAATATATAATGAGTGAAACGAACTTAAGGGAAAACGCTCAAGCGTTAACTATATTTGTAAAACTACACATTCTCTTTTTGAACTGTACCTGAACTAGATTTCCAGCCTGATATCCCACCCTCACCTTTATAGCTGCCTGTGCTCTTACCATATCATTTTTTTTTTTTTATGTTCACAAAATGCCCTATGTGCTTTCACTTCTCAAGGCCTTTGTGCATTCCAGGCCCTCTACCCAGAATGCTCTTCTCTTCCATCTCTACTGGTCAAAACCCTATTGAGCTTGATGAGGCACACCTTAAATATCACTTCTGTGAAGAAACTCTCCATGACTTTTTAGGGGAGTCAATCCTTTGACTTCATAAAGCAATTTGTAAACATCCTAGTATTTCCTAGCCTACTCCCCACTAGATCGTGAAATCATGGTAAGCATTCTCTTTCTGTTTGTTTACACAAATACCTAAAAGAGAATCTGGTACAAAATTTGCACTTGACAAATATTAATTAAACAAGTGAATGAATAAATGAATTAAAATAAGTGAAGTGGAATAATTGAACAAGTACTTTGAAACTTTTTGCTTTTTAAGGAAACTGTAATTTTTTTTTTTTTTTTTTTTTGAGAGTGAGAGAGAGAGAGAGTGCTCATGCGAGGTGTGGAGGAGCAGAGAGAATCTTAAGCAGGTTCCATGCCCAGAACAGAGCACAACAGGGGGCTCAGTCTCACAACCCTGAGATCATGACTTGAGCCCAAATCAAGAGTCAGACCCTTCACCAACTGAGCCACCCAGGTGCCCCAGGAAACTGATTTTCTTTTTAACTGCAATAATAATAGTCTGGAGTAAGGTAGCCATGGGTTTTGTCATATGTCAGAAATTGTTTTCAAGATTACATCCGTGTGGACATTGGACATGGAACTTGATTTTGCAGATGCAGTCCCTCACCAATTCCTTCAGGGTTGGTTCCCATCCATGTGATGGCCTGTAACAGCTGCATAAAGGAAGAGACATGGGGTTGTGTTCTCCAGATGAGTCCTGTGGCTGCTGGAATGTCTTCTCCAACACATATCTGCCTCTAAAGAAGGGATTGTGAGATCTACTTTTTAGTGGTGAAAACGGAGTCTCGTAGACTTCGGGTAATTAAAAAAATCCAGAGAGCCATGTTTCCCAAAACCATTTATCAACAGTAAATACATAAATAATAAATTATAAGGTGAGAAAAGCATTATCTCAAAGCAATTTATGCAGTACCATGCAATCCCCGTTTTGTAAAAATACCTATAATATGTAAGCATCAATGTTTATATTCTAAGAAAAAAGCTTAGACAGAAATGCCTCAAAATGTTTTTTAAAATCTTAGTGAATTTCTTTAGTAAATTGCGTTTTTTTCTTTAATAAATTGCATTTTGAAATATAATTCCTTAGTATGTACATTAAAATGCCCTGGTTATACTTTCTTCAGATTTATTATTAAAACTCAAATAATGAAACAGTTTAAATAAATTTTGTAATAAGCTCAAAATTAAATATAAAGGAAAATTGCAACTTATTTTTCTTTGACATATTATAGGTACAGTTGACATTATTCTCAAACCACAAGCAATAATTTATTTTTTCAAACGTGTTTTATAAGTACTGTATTAAACTAAGCTCTTCTAAGGATTATGTGTGGAGTTTTTATCAGCATTTTTGAGAATCACGCCTTAGGTGCTAATAAATGGAGGCTGAGATTTAAAGGGGAAAATGTGGTGAGATAGTTTAATGAAAATCTCCTGGTTAAAATAATAAAAAGGAAAAAAAGAAAGAAAAAAAAGGAAAAGAAAAAGAAGAGAAAAACTCTAATGATTTTAGCAAAAACATCTAAAAATCCACACCTTGCATGAACATTTAGAAATTATGAACATCTCAGAAGAACATGGTCAAATGGCACATCCCAAATAAAATCAACCTGAGATAAACTACACAAACTACATTTCCACTATTAATGCATAAATGCAATCACAAGGTACCTGAGTATTGCAAAATAACCACCAATTGAAGAAGCAATGTATTCCAAAATTTAAAATCTTGGCTCACATGAATTGGTACAGAAAAATCTGCCAGAATCCCTGAAAAGAAAAAAAAAAAATAAGAGTGACAAAATATCCCGTATTTGCTAGAAATCCCTTTATATGGAGGAATTTACGTAACGGCAACATTACACAGGGAACCAGAAACACAATTGATTACCAGAATAATACAAATGTTGGATGAAATATGTATCTAAAATTAAAGGTTTTTTTTATTAAAATGGTTTCCTAAACTGCATAAAGTAACTGATTTAAAATTTAGAAATAAATTAACCAGTCTGGTGTCATGAAATTATATTTGCTTGATTACTCCCATTGGATTAACTAAATTGAGAATTTTAAAAAATAAGTTATAGATTTAATAAGATAAATGTATCAAATAAGGGAACTGATAAAGAGAGTAACATTTAAATGCCTATCATAAATAGGCCCATTGTTTAACTACACAGACATAATGTGTTTTACCCGAGAATGTTCTGTTGTAGAAAAGTGGGAAATTCACTATAAAGATAAAAATGAGGTACATAAAGAATTTTAGTAAATAAATGCCAAAAATAATTAAGTGATTTGTTTTGTTTAGCTTTCTTATTGTATAAATTTGATTTTGTGAGTTTTAACCTTACTTAAGAAAATTAAAAAACTGCTTTGTTTCCATAATGTGTTTCACTGCAAATTCTAATTATTATTTTGCATTATTTTTATTAAAAAAAACTATGGATGCTTACTCCATGAGCATGAATAATTGTATTTGAAACATATTTTCAGCAATAAAAACTCCTATAAAAGTTATCTTTCATTTTTTCCCTCTAAATCCTTTGTCATCCAAACATACCTCTTTATTCTCTTTTTGGGGAAATCAATAAATAGGCTGGGGTGCTAAATATGATGAACCTATCAGGACAATTAAATTGAAATATATTTTTTATCACTTACTTGTTTTAACAAACGCTTTCAGATTAATTGTGAGATCACAGGTATGATAATATTTCACTCAGATTTTTTTTATTGTGGGGAAAATATATTCCAACCAGCAATATAAGAGTGTTCTAATTTGTCTACATCTTCACAAATATTTTTTTCTTTCCTTTTTCCTTTGCCTTCTCTCTCTCTCTCTCTTTCTTACTATAACCATCCTAGTATGTGTGAAGTGATATCTTACTATAATTCTGATTTGCATTTCCTTATTGATTAATGATATCAAACATCTTTTCATAAGCTTACGGCCATTTATATGTCTTTGGAGCAATGTCGAGTCAAGTCTTTTGCCCATTTAATTTTTTTGGCTTTTTGTGGATGAGTTTTAGGAATCCTTTATAGATTCTGGATATTAAAATATTGTCAAATATAGATTTGCAAATATTTTTTACCATTCTATAGGTTGTCTTACAATTTTCTTAATAATGTCCTCTGGTTTTAACTTGTCAATTCATTAGGTTATTTAATCTCATTTTGCAAAGTAGTGTTTGATATTATTACCTTCTTTTTAAGAAATCCTTCATTTAGTTCAATTCAACAAGTAGTTACTAAATGTGTTTGTACCAAGAAGTGAGAATGTAAATAGGAACATAGTCCCTGCTCTCAAAGAACTTGGAATCTTATAATGTCATCTGCACATAGAGAATTTGTTTGACATACACGGTAATAAAGAAAGTAGCTTCTGTAATACGGCAAATGTTTTCAGAAAATGACCTAAATCCACAATTATTAAATATGGAGGCACTAGATTTACAGAAGGATCAAGAGAAGGAAGTTCAAATAATTAAAGGCCAGTTCTGCCATGCAATGGCTCTACAGTCACTACCTAAACTTGAGGTATTCTAATTTCCTCATCTGTAAAATTGGGGTACTGATTCCTCTCCTTAGCTTGAGCAATATTATGCAAGATCATGTGAGATAACAGATGTGAAAACATTTTGGGGATTTAAAGGTGCTATGCAAATGTAAGGTCTAACATTATTATGTATACATGTGCACCAATTACTTAGCATCATAATAGTTGGTAATAATCATTAAGGGGCATCATTAGAAATGTCGGCATGTCTGCACGTTTTTAGGCAATCTTTGTGTTTGTGAACACAGCACACCTGCATTTGGGCACATTGGGATGTGCATTTATTTTATTTTCCAATCAAACTGTGCATTTCTCTTGTAGTAAACGCTATTAAAGTACTGGCTTTCATTCTGCACAGCCCTTTATACCAGTGCAAGATCTTGACATTTCCACTGTAGCCAGAGTAAAATGCACAGACTGGAATTGTTCGGCCGAGTTTTAGTGGTCCTTTTTTAGAAACTGGGCCCTCAGGCCTCTGCAGCCTTTAATCAGCTGTAACTGGAGTGAAGCTAGTTACAGTGAAGCTGTCAGCCCCTGCTTGTTCCCTGTCAGCTTTAGTACCATTTAGAGCATCCCTGATAAATCTGTGGTACAAATTTAACAGTCAACCTGTGAGAAAGAAAAACCAAACATCTCTCAAACACTGAAAGAAACTTTCTTTGGCCATGTCATGAAAAATCCATGGGTCAGTAACTCCAGTGTTGACAAAAGGGAAGTCAGTGACAGGTGAAAAGATAATACAGCAATTTGGGCATATCTACGGGTTTTGGAAACTATGCAAAACTAAAAGAAAAAGGAAAGAGAAGAAATGAAAAAAGAAAGATTAAGATGGGCAGAGTTTGAAGAGAAAAGATAAAATGCCAGGAGAAAGTTGCTCTGGTTTTCTCCTTGAACTGGAAGAAAAACTTGGGGCATGTTCTCCAGCCACTCCAGAAGGTAGAAAGTACATGGTTTGAGAGAAGAGAACTGATATGATAATTTGGAAGTACTACAATTTGAACAATTGCCCTTGAGTTAACACTTCATTATTCACTGCCTATGTGAAACCAGGAGAAACCCAGAAGTTTCAAAGGTGATTTTTAGGACTCAGTTTTCTCATCTATAAAATGAGGATAAAATAGTTCTGACCTCACAGAGTCTTGGTGAAGACAAAATGAAATAATACTGAGCTTCATAAACTCTAGAGCATTCTACAATATTTGGCTAAGTTGATGTAATTTGCTAGAGTCCTAAGAGGCTAACGGTAAGTCTACTAAACAGAAATAATTCATTCTTCTAAGAACTCTGATATTAAACACAGGCTTAATTTGAGTTGCTTAAATAGAATATTCCATTCACACTTCACAGCAGAATCAAGTTCAATTGGGCCTATACTCTGGTATCATGGTCAGGCTTGGGTCTAAAGGCAGTTGTTTGCTTCCTGGAATGAAAGGAGTAAACATTTTCAAAATTTTAAAGCAGCTGCTCCCGAAGTGTGTGCTAGAAAATGCTAGTCACATGAAATGAAAGTTTCCATGGCTGCGGGGTCGTTGAGTGCAAGGGGCAAGAAAGAATTCTGGAGAGGTTGTATGGTGAAACTTAGTAAGTTTATTTAAGTAGCATGGGGACAGGATCCGTGGGCACAAAGAGCTGCACTTTAGCTGTATGCAGCTAATAGTTCTACGTTTAGTGCCCAAGGGGGAGGGGACATGCAGGGAGTATTAGATCATAAATGACTTCTTCGAATTTCCACTCATAAAACTACTTTTGCAAGATTTCTCTGGTGTTTATCATTCAGTTCAATATAACTATTGGTGAGATATAGAGGCAGTCATGAGACCCTTTAAGAATGTAACAACCAGGGGCACCTGGGTGGCTCAGTTGGTTAAACGACTGCCTTCAGCTCAGGTCATGATCCTGGAGCCCCGGGATCGAGTCCCATATCGGGCTTCCTGCTCAGCAGGGAGTCTGCTTCTCCCTCTGACCCTCTTCCCTCTCGTGCTCTCTATCTCTCATTCTCTCTCTCTCAAATAAATAAATAAAATCTTTAAAAAAAAAAAAGAATGTAACAACCAGCACATATTTGATTCTTATCGGAACTCTGCAGGTTTTAGGTCAGCCTTCTGGGCTAAAAGTGAACGTTTTTCTGCTTCTGTTCCTCATAACCATGGTCAAAAAAATGTGTTTTTATAAATATAATGCATTATCTTCCTAATGGAAATGTACAACACATTTTAGCTTGTCAAAGTTGCCAAGAAGTCTAGCAGTAAAGAAACCTGCTTAACATTTTAGAGTTATTCACCAGTTTGCACTGTGTACTTTAAAATTCCTGCTAATTTGCACTCCATAAGGAAATAGTCAAATAGATTTCCATTCCAATCCTGCTTCGTTCCCTTATTCACTCTGTGACATGAGCAAGTTGTTAAATTGCTCTGTTTCTCTTATCTAAATATGAATAACAAAAGCTATTTCAAAGGCCATCTTTTCATCAGCCCAAGTGTTTAATATATTGTTGCTAAATCCTACTTTTTGTTCACCGAAGTTTGGACTAGATGACTCTTCAAATGTTTTGTTTTTATTTTTGAAGGATGGCATACTTCTTTTAGGAGCGGTGTGATACACACTTTTCCTTACTTTATGTATTAAAAAAATGAAAATCTGTGTCCATGATCATATGTCTGATGATAATACTTAGAAGACGGGAATGAAAGTAGCATTACAAATGTTTAGCTTTAACCTTCCCTACTAATAGACATCAGCTATACATGGAAGTGACATTCATGCTCCTTACAAATGATGTCCATCCATCCGTTCATTTGATTATTCATTTATTTTAAAAAATTATTAAAGACTTAATTATCTGCCATATTTCATGCTAGACAGCAAATTCTTTCTAAAAGAGGAGGGAAAAGGACAAATACTACCTACCGTCATATGTCTAATAGTTTATTGAATAGTCTATGAAATACAAATATGGTCCTTCTTAGAATTCCCCATATCTATATAAGACCACTTGAAAATTTGACACCTAAATATTAAATATAAAGAAGATACTGGAAATAAATAGAAACAACATAGGGAAGAAACAAGATATAACAGGAAGATGACAAACCTGGCATGGATTGGAGATAATCTAGGCAAGAATCCTAGTTTAACTACTTTTTAGCTCCATGATTCAAACAATAGATTTAAATCATTGAAGAATCTATTTCTTTGAATGCAATTGTATGAAAATGAAGTGATCAAAAAGGCCTGGAAGAAACTTAAATGCATATTACTACGAGAAAGAAGTCAATCTAAAAAGGCTATGATTGTCTATGTAGTTGACATTCTGGAGAGGTCAAACTATGAAGACAATAAAAAGATCAGTAGTTGTTGGGGTTGGGAGGGAGGAGGGATGAATAGGTGGAGCACAGAGGATTTTTAGGGCACTGAAAATACTCTGTATGATACTCCAGTGATGGATACATGCCATTATATATTTGTCCAAACCCACAGAAATATACAATACCAAGAGTGATTCCTAGTGTATACTGTGAAACTTGGGTGATTATGACATATCAATGTAGGTTCATCAGTTGTGATAAATGGACCATTTAGGTGGAGAATATTGACAAATGGGGAGGTGGTGCATGTGTGATGAGGCTATATGGGAAATCTCTAGAACTTCCCCTCGGTTTTGCTGTAAATCTAAAACTACTCTAAAAAAGTGAAGTTAATACAATAAATCAAAAAGTTTATTTTAAAAAAAAGGTATATAACTAAAAAAAGTTCAAAAGATTCATTTAACATTTAATAGACCTTGAATGTTAAACAAACATCAAATATTTCCAGTGTGTCAGGCACCCTGCAAAGCACTGATGAATAAAACAAATGCCCACTGTTGAAGACCTCACAGACAAGTAGAGGAGATAAACAAGCAAACAAGTAATTGGCATTTAATTATATTAGCACATATAATGCATAGATGTGGACACAAGTTAGAGAGAGATACTAAAGAGGAGATAAAATCTTATGGCAGAATTGAGGAAGATTTCACAGACATGGTATCATTTAACTTCAGGATTTGAAGGTGAACATGAATTCACCAGACATATAAGACTGTGAGAAGAGTATTTCAAAACAGGCAAGTTCTGAGAAATTGCAGGAAAAGATACTGAAGTCAAATAAGGCACACTACTATAAAAATAGAGTATTAATTCTACAGACCAGGAATAACAAACATGTTTCATTTGGCAGTTAATTTCTATTGATTATAAGAGCAATCTCTTTTTCCCTCCCCTTCCTTCTCTCATTCTCTCTCTCTATATAGAGATTGAGATACATACATACATACATACATACATACATAAATAGATACACACACACACACAAATATATATGTTTTTGTTCCATACTCCTTGAGGTCAATCTTTACTTTTTTAGAAGATTTGAATAGAAATTAACATTTTTATAGTACAGATAAAAAAAAAGTCAATATTCAGCTTTTCTTTTACTTCTAAGACTTGAGAATTTAAAAAGAATTGTTGTTGTTGTTGTTGTTATAAGAATTAGAAGAAGAATTAAGAAAAATGCTGCCTATTATTCCTCCCACCAGTAATAGAGAAAAGTACATAAAAGTCAATTCGTAAGGTTGGGATCCTAGAGAAAAGGGTTCTTGAGCTTGGGAGAGGATGTGGGATGTTGGGGATTCCAGAATATAGAGATAACAAACCACTGAGTCTGTGGTTGGCAGTTAAGGAACCTTGAAGGTCACCCTTCACCATTTGAGTACAATGATGTTGGCTATATGAGGAAGCCATATCAGCATCTATAACCATTTGCTTACCTGTTATTGGTGTTGCATATTTCCTCATGCTCCAACACTTTCTTGCAGTCCTTTAGAACTGCCTTGTTCAGATACTCTTCTTAATGATCTAGGACACATCTAAGCTTTCCTACTCACTTCCACCATGCCACCTCTGAACAAAAAAATAAAGAAGGCACATCTTTCGGAGAGTTAGATGTAGAATGAGAGAGGAAGCTCTAGCACTATCGTTTGGGTAGGGCTGGAAAATGGTGACACCCATTTGTGTTGCCAGGAATCAGAGCTGGGAATTGAGACAAGGACCTGTTTCTGAGCTTAGGGAAAAAACAAAAAACAAAAAAACAACAACAACAAAAAACATTTGTTATCATTTAGTCATGTCTGCAGTTAATTCAGAAAGGGGAGTGTTGGTGTATATGTTTCTACCTGTAAATGCTGCTTTGGTTGAGAACAGTTTCTGAAATAGCAATTTTGGGACTTTTAAGGTCCATTTAGAATCTAGGGGTTACATGTTAGTCATCTGTGTCACTGAATAAAAGCTAGCGCTTTAGTGAGAGAGGCCACTTTTCTGCTTTTCATTGAAACGGTAGTTCCTTTTGAGATAATTGCAGAGAGAGACAGGAGAGTGAGGATTCTTGTTTTATGCCTGGGAAACTGAAGGCTAGAAGTGCTTCAAAATTCACCGAAATCATAGAAATAGGAATGGCAGAGAAGAGACTCAATCTTGTAAACTCACAATATTTGTTAGCCCACAGTATAATATAATTTAAAAAAAAAATCCTTTATTTTTTGGCAGTAATGAAATGTTTAGGGCTTTTCTTTTTTTTAATAATGATTGCATTAAACATTTAAATTTTAGTTATTTTTTCCAGCTGGGAAAATATCCCCAACATAATATTTTCTCCATTTGTGCCATTTAAACACTAAGACTGCAAGAAAAATAAGCTTTTGTTTCTTTGTTTCTTATTTTTAAGAAAGAACATGTCCATTAGCATTTCCATGCTTTTATGTCTTTAAAGTAAAATGCCAAACTTCTGAAAAACTTTTTACAAGTTTAGCTTCTAAGTTAAATTTTTTTAAAAGATATGGTTTATGGCAAGAAATGTTTCTTAGTACTGAAAAAGAAGAATTTTAATATTTTCCAATACACTTTTATTTATTTATTTTTCTTCATACACTTTTAAAAATTCCTATTTTCTATCAGGGTTAGGCTTCTTGAACATAAGATAAGACAATGTTTTATTTAAAAAGAGTTGTTTGTAGATAACAAATTCATGAGAATTCAGAAAAAATTAATTTTGACTGATAATCCACCAATAACAAAGTGATGTATTAAACTTAAAAAGATCATTTTGGGCAAACCTTTATTTGAGAAGGTAAGAAAAATATACCTGGTAGTCTTCCCTATATTTTCTGGTTATTTTCAAATTAGAATACATCTGCTTAAGGGAGATAATCCCTGATGATCATATATGCGGAAATTTTAATTTATTATGTCTCATTAAATAAATATAGCATCACTACCATTAAAGGATAGCTCAAAAAAGAATTTATTGACGCACAATTATAGGTGGCATCACACCTTATGACCACAATAGGCACAACTCTTGAACATGAGACTTTTTTTTTTTTATTTGGGGGTAAAGGTGAATAGGATGATCTTTTCTAGGATAACATTTTACTGACATTAAACATATTGTTGGAGAAAGGGGCCTTGAGGATTGACCTAATATCCTATTCTCAAAAAAAGAAGAAAGAAACAATGAAAGAAAGTCCACCCTAAGTGTAAAAATACTGTGAGTATCTTGGTAATTCAAGGCACTGATTATAGAAATTGTACTTAAAAGTGCAGAGTTTGAGGTGATAGTGCCAACAGGAATTGTTTCTGGAGAAAGAAGGCTGAAAAGAACAAGTGCAGAGTGAGGAGTGAAGGGAGAAAAAGAAGAAGAAATTTAGAAATTTATAAGTCATAAGAGAACCAGTAAGTATCAGATGACATATGCTCTTCTCTCCATAACATCATCTCAAAAGAAAACTATTAACAAAATTTCATTTTATCACTGATAGATGAGGATGCTTTAGAAATAAAATTGTATACAGTGCCAAATTCTGTACTAAATGCATAGACTCAAAGCTATTATAAGATTATAAGAAGAGAGCAGAAAACCAGTATCAAAATATTTAAAAAACAAACACCAAAAAGACACAATCACGTAACAGAGGAAACTATATCACAACATTCCAAAATACATTAAATATCCTCAAACAAGTACTTAGGGGTATGAGAAAAATGTGTATATATATATATATGGGGATATTTTCCCAGCTGGAAAAAATAACTAAAATTTAAATGTTTAATGCAATATATAAAAGAAAGAGGAATAAATGAAACAGAACTTAGTCAAGAAATGAAACAAAAGGATCAAACCGTGTCAAAATTCACAGTTTCAAGGAAGAATAAATTGAAATAAATTTTAATGAGAAGCACTACAGAAAGAAGAAAAACAACTAGGTGAATGCAAATGAGATGATAAAAAGAAATAAAATGGATCTCAAAAAAAAAATTAGCTGAAATAGAAGCCAGGCAAAGAAGATCTAATGAATGTATAATTGAAGTCCCTAAAGAAGAGCAGAAAAGCAAAGGGACCAAAAACTAATATTTAAAATTATAATGTAAGAAAAATTCTGAAAATGAAATATCTGAATCTGTTGATTGAAAACATCCTCTAAGATTTTACCATTCATAAAATTGACGTATTTAACTTTAAAGATTAAAAAAAAATCAGGGAAAAAATAATATTAGTTAAATAATTAATTAATAATCAGGAATTCAAGGCAAAATAATCAAATAATTTATAAGTACAAGAGATTTGTACTGGCATGAGACTTTGTAAAAAACAACACACAGGAGGTTCCAGGAGGACAGTGGATCAGGAAGCACCAGGAATCTGTCTCCTCATCTGGACTGAAATTGAACAGGCAGAATTTATCTAATGTAACTGTTTTGGAACTCTGGAGACTACTAAAGGTTTACAATTTCCAGGTAAAAGACTTGGACAGTAAGCCCTGGTTCATTTTGGTCAATTTCAACTCAGCTAGGCAGTGGTTACTCATCTCCTACTCTCTAGCCCTGTGGCAGACAGTTGTGCATGTGTTACTGAGGCAACTTGCACACAGCTTGTGGGAGTCAGGGTAGGCAAATAGAATCCCATTCTTCATATAGCAGGAATCTGTTCTCAAATCACTGATCACTCCTTTTAATCTCAAAGATGTAGACAAAGAGGAACATGGCCATTATTGTCAAATCCCACCTGCCCCATTTTTCCAAGTCCCACCTTCTCTGGTTGAAGTGATTTCCAGGAGATTTAAACTTGTGGTACTCCTTTATTGCCCATGCATTTGTGTGATGCAGAACAAGAACTTCTAATGGGAATGGGGGGAGTCATAGCCATAAATG
The DNA here is from genome assembly GCF_009762305.2 of Zalophus californianus. Lineage (NCBI taxonomy): Eukaryota > Metazoa > Chordata > Mammalia > Carnivora > Otariidae > Zalophus > Zalophus californianus. The sequence goes on from NC_045601.1 coordinate 129,180,364, forward strand.
CTCATTCTTGTTTAAAAAAAAAAAAAAACAGAAATGTGTCAAACCAACAACCTAACCTTAGAACTTAAGGAACTAGAAAAAGAAGAGTGAATGAAACTCAAAACTAGCAGAAAGAAGGAAATAATAAAGATGAGGGCAAAGATAAATATAATAGAGAATAGAAAAACAATAGAGAAAAATCAATAAAACCAAAAGTCTGCTCTTTGAAAAGATCAACAAAACAGACACACCTTTAACTAGATCGACTAAGAAAAAAAGAGAAGATGAAAATCATTAAAATCAGAACTGAAAGTGGGATTATTTCTACTGATTTTACAGAAATAAAGAAGAATAATAAGAAAATATTATGAACTAACTGTACACGAAAAAATTGGATAACCTAGATAAGAGAGATAAATTAATAGAAAGGTAAAATATACCAAGACTAAATTATGAAGAAATATAAAATCTGAATAGACCTATAGCCAGTAAGGAGGTGAAATCAGTAAAAAAAAAAAAACTCTATGGCAAAGTAAAGTCCCAAACATGGTGTCTTCACTGGCAAATTGTACCAAACATTTAAAGAAGAATTAACACCAATCTTTCTCAAACTTCCCCAAAAAATAAATGAGAAGGAAATACTTTCTAACTCATTTTAGAGGCCAGCTTGATTCTGATACCAAAGAAAGATGAAGAGACTGCAAAAAAAAAAAAAAAAAAGAAAAGAAAAACTGCACACCAGTATCCCTTATGAACATTGACACAAAAATCCTTAACAAGATATTAATTAACTGAATTCAGCAGCATATTAAGAGGATTACACACCATGACCAAATGGGGTTTATTCCTGGAATACAAGAATGGCTTAATACATGAAAATTGATCAATGTACTACATCATATGAACACATTGAAGGAAATCAGGTACCTGGGTATCTCAGTCGGTTAAACGTCCAACTCTTGATTTGGACTCAGGTTGTGATCTCAAAGCCATGGGATTAAGTCCCATGTTGAGCTCTGTGCTCAGCACAGAGTCTGCTTGTCCCTCTCCCTCTGCTCTTCCCCTTATTCTTGCCCCCCCCCTCTAAAATAAATAAATAAATAAAATCTTAAAAAAAAGAATGAAAGAAAAAATCCACAAGTTGATCTCAATTGCTGCAGAAAAAGCATTCAACAGAATTCAACAGCCTTTCATGATTAAAATAAACAACAACTCAGTAAAGTAGGAATAGAGGGAACTATCTCAATAATAGAGGCCATGTATGTAAAATCCACAGTAAACATCATACTCAGTGGTAAAATATTGAAAGCTTTTCTTCTAGGATAAGGAGTAAGGCAAGAATGTTCATTTTTGCCACTTCAATATAGTCCTAGAAATTCTAGATGGAGAAATTAGGCAAGAAAAAGAAATTATTTTTTAAAGACTTTATTTATTTATTTTGAGAGAGCACAAACAGGGGAGGAGGAGCAGAGGGAGAGGGAGAAGCAGGCTCCCAGCTGAGCAGGGAGCCCAATGTGGGACTCGATCCCAGGACCTGAGATCATTACCTGAGCTGAAGACAGACACTTAACTGACTGAACCACCCAGGTGCCCCAAGAAAAGAAGTTAAATTCATGCAAAATGGAAAGAAAGAGATAGTTATCTCTGTTTGCAGGTGATATGATCTCATATGTAGAAAACCCTAAATATTCCACAAAAAAATGTTCAAACTAAAAAATGAATTTAATAAAGTAGCAAAATATAAAGTCAACACACAAAAATCAACTGTATTTCTATCCACTAACAGTGAACAATCTGAAAAGGAAATTAAAAAGACAATTCCATTTATAATAACATCAAATATAATAAAATATTTAGAAATTAATTTGATGAAGGAGGTGCAAGACTTGCACAATTAAAATTGCAAAACATAGCTCAAAAAATTAAAGAAGACATAAATAAATGGAACTATATCCCATGTTCATGGAATAGAAGACTTCATATTGCTAAGATACAAATAGTACTCAAAGCAGTCTATAGATTCAGTACAATCCTCATCAAAATCCCAATGATATTTTTTGCAGAAATAGAAAAATCCATCTCAAACTTCATATGGCATCTTAAGGAATTCCAAATAGTCAAAACAATCTTGAAACAATGTGGAGGACTCACACTTCCTAATTTAAAACCTTCTTACAAAGCTACAGCAATCAATGTGGTATTGGCATAAAGACAAACATATAGACCAGTGGAATAGAATAGACTGTGCAGAAATAAACCCTTACACATATGGTCACATAATATTTGACAAGTGTGCTAAGACCAGTAGGGAAAGGACAGTCCTTCCACCAAATGGTGCTGGGAAAACTACACATCCACATTCAAATGAAGTTGTACCCTTACCTAATACCATATACAAAAATTAACTTAAAATAGATTAAAGACCTAAATATAACAGCTAAAACTATAAAACTCTTAGTAGAAAACAAAAGGCAGACTTCACAACATTGGATTTGGCAACAATTTCTTGGATTCAGCACCAAAGGTAAAGGGAACAAAAGAAAAAGAAAACAGAGAAAATAAACTTCATAAAAAAAAATTAAACTCACCCCAAAAGACACTATCACCAGAGTAAAAAGACAACTCACAGAATGGGAGAAAATATTTGCAAACCATGTATCTCGTAAGGGATTAGTATCCAGAATACCTACACAACTCTTAAAACTTGACACCAAAAGAAAACAAACAACATGATTCAAAAATGGGTGAAGGACTTGAACAGACATCTCTCCAAAGGCATACAAATGGCCAATAAGCACATGAAAAGGTGCTCAACACTCCTAAGGATTAAGAAATGCAAAAGAAAACTACAATGAGATTGCCACCTCATACCCATGAGGATGGCTGCTAGCAAAAACCAAACAAACAAACAACAACAACAAAATCTCCAAAAGACCAGAAAATAACAAGTGTTGGTGAGGACGTGAGCAATTGGAACCCTTGTCACTGTAGGTGGAAATATAAAATGGTGCCTCCACTGTGCAAAATAGTATGGAGCTTCCTCAGATATTACCCTATGATTGAGCAATTCCACTTCTGAGTATATACCCAAAAGAACTGAAAACAAAGTCTTTAAGAGATGCTTGTGATCAGTTCATCAATTGATGAATACATACAAAGGGATATCAGTCAGCCATACAAAGGAAGGAAATTCTGACACATGCTACAATATGAATAAATTTTGAAGATATCATGCTAAGTAAAATAATCCAGTCATAGAAAGATAAATACTGTATGATTCCACTTACATGAGTACTTACAGGGGTCAAAATCATAGAGGCAGTGAGCAGAAGAGTGGCTTCCAGGCGCTGGAGACAAGGGGGAAATGAGGAGTTATAGTTTAATAGGTATAAAATTTCAGTTTTACAATATAAAAATAACCGTAGAGATGGATGGTGGTGATAGCGCAATAATATGAATGTATTTAATACCACTGAACTGTACATTCAAAAATTATTAAGATGGTAAATTTTATACGTATTTTACCATAGTGAAAAAAAGTGACATACAAAGCTAGGTAACAGTGGAGAAGCATTTTCAAATAACTCAAAGTAAAAACTTTAAAGATTTTACATGCAGGCACATATAAAGAATACCAAAAACAAATAAACAAACAAGCAATCTAAAGAAACCAGTTTAAACATACAATAACTCATGGAACACTCTACTCCAAAATCCTTCTGTACTCCAAGCTTCAGCCCACCAAGAGATGACTAGGAAAATTTTGGTAAACCTACTTCTAGGAGTTTACCTAAAGGTTCAGTTATAAAGCTGAAAAAATACGTATGAACAAAGTTATTCATTGCAGTATTGCTAATAACTGTAACACACTGGTGACGATGTAAATTTTCATAAGTTGAATTTTGGTTCAGTAAACTTGGTAACACACAAAACAAATTGCTACGCCATCATGAAAGAACGAAAGGTGGAAGGGGAGAAAGAGAATTTGATCTATAGGAACAAATAAGAAATCATTTCTGGAATTTACTATGAAGCAAAAATCAAAGTGCAAATGAGTTTATATGGTTTACCTTTTGTGTAAGAAAGCAGGAAAAATAAACTAATCAAATTTGTTATCTCAAGAAGTGAGTGGGAATCAGATCAAAGCACTGGAAATTGGGAATCAATACCCAAGAGTACACTTTTTCTGTAGTTTTGACTTTTTTATATTTTTATATTTTAAATTTTTAAAAAATCAAATCAAATCAGCATGAATGCAGGAAAACCCTAGTGTGGAATATAAACATAAGCAAGTGAACACATTTTAAATGAATAGCATAATCACACTGAAGGGGAGGAGTGCAACTGATCTAATTAGCTTTTGAACACAGTATGTTGATTTTATAGTCTAGAATGAAAGAACGGTAAATACGTTTTGACCTCTAATTCATAGATTGGTTTTTGTGCTAGTATAGATGAACGATTATAAAACCACTTTCAATGTATTCTGGGATTAAGCAAGTAAGTAAACATATTGAGGATACAGGAGTTATATAGTGGAAATGTAGAAGACCAGATTGGATTCTATGGTGATGGATTGGATGTAGAGCTATAAACAAGAACTTGTGAGTTTCATCTCTAACTAGTAGATGAATATAGACAAGAGATAGATGATAGATAGAGAAATGACAGATAGATGATAGATAGGTAGATAGATGGATAGATGATGATAGATGATAGATAGATAGATAGATAAATGATAGATAGATATAGATAATAGATAGATGATAGAAAGATAGATGATTGATAGATAATAGATGATAGATAAATAGATGATAGATAGATGGATGATAGATAGATGTGATAGGAAGAAGAGGAAGGAAGGAAGGAAGGAAGGAAGGAAGGAAGGAAGGAAGGAAGGAAGGATGGAAGGAAGGAAGGAAGATAGAAGGAAGGAAGGAAAGATGGAAGGAAGGAAGGAAGGAAGGAAGGAAGGAAGGAAGGAAGAAAGGAAGGAAGGAAGGAAGGAAGGAAGGAAGGAAGGATGGAAGGAAGGAAGGAAGATAGAAGGAAGGAAGGAAAGATGGAAGGAAGGAAGGAAGGAAGGAAAGATGGAAGGAAAGATGGAAGGAAGGAAGGAGGAAGGAAAGATGGAAGGAAGGAAGGAAGGAAGGAAAGATAGAAGGAAGGAAGGAAGGAAAGATGGAAGGAAGGAAGGAAGGAAAGATGGAAGGAAGGAAGGATGGAAGGAAGGAAGGAAGATAGAAGGAAGGAAGGAAAGATGGAAGGAAGGAAGGAAGGAAGGAAAGATGGAAGGAAAGATGGAAGGAAGGAAGGAGGAAGGAAAGATGGAAGGAAGGAAGGAGGAAGGAAGGAAAGATAGAAGGAAGGAAGGAAGGAAAGATGGAAGGAAGGAAGGATGGAAGGACCGAAGGAAGGAAGAAAGGAAGGAAAGAAAGATGGAAGGAAGGAAGGAAGGAAAAGAAAAGGAAGAGAAAAGAAGGAAGGAGAGAGGAAGAGAGGGAGGGAGGGAGGAAGGAAGGAAGGGAGGGAAGATGATAGATCTCTATTGCTAAATAGACAGCAATGTGACAATGACAGAACTAAGAAAATCTCCAGTTTGGGTTATTGTTTTTTTTTTTTTTTTTTTACCTGCTTCCTGCTTAGCTTCTTCACCTTTTACTTGGCACTACTTAAAAATTTAGGAAATGCAATTGTTCTAGCTCCACCTTTTCCTCAATTATAGCCCTTCATGTCTGGATTGATTGGTTGCCCTGCCCTCTCACCACTGCTCTGGAGAGTCCCCAGAGTCTTCTGCTTTACAGTCACACTCTGACAGGACTTCTCAGGCTATCCTCTTTCTAGACCCCAGATCAACAACTGGGAAATATTCTGAAGGGAGAAGTGTCATGCAGAATATTGGTCTACCTAGGGGCGCCTAGGTGGTGCAGTCAGTTCAGCACCGACTCTTGGTTTGGGTTTAGGTAGTGATCTCAGGATCATGAGATCCAACCCCGGGTGGGGCTCTGCCCTCCGCACGAGTCTGCTAAAATTTCTCTCTCCCTCTCCCTCTGCCCCTTCCCCTACATGTGTTCTCTCTCTCCCCCTCTCTCTTTCTCTCTCAAATAAATCCTTTAAAAAGAGAGAGAAAAAATATTGGTCTACCTAAGTGAGCTTCCCTTTTCTCTGGGATCTTATTTCCTAAAGCCCTAACTGCTTGGGCATCTGTTCAATGCTTTCAATGAGATGATTTTATTATAGCATCTAGGTTCTAGAATTGTTCTTGATGAGAAAATTGGTCTGACGAAAACTTTTCCACTATGTCCTGAAGTGGAATCTAGAAGACAAAACATTTCACCACTGATTTTGATTTTGTTATTACACTTCCAATATATGATAGTGTTGAAGAGTACGTGCCCTGAGCTAGATATATCTGCATCCAAATCCCAGGTCCATCACTTACTATGCAATGTGGGCAAATGTTTTAAATCTTTCTAATATTGTTTTTTTTTAAGATTTTATTTATTTATTTGACAGAGAGAACCAGAGAGCACAAGTTGAGGGAATGGCAGAGGAAGAGGGAGAAGCAGGCTCCCCACTGAGCAGGGAGCCCGATGGGGGGCTCAATCCCACGACCCCTAGATCATGACCTGAGCCGAAGGCAGATGCTTAAACCATCTGAGCCACCCAGGCACCCCTCTAAGATTGTTTATATTATCTGTGAATTGAGGATATAATAGTGACTGTCTCATAAGAGTATTGTGATGCATAACTGTAATAATGTTCATAATATAATAAAAACTACTTTGGTTGCTCTTACAGCATAAATACTAAAATTTACTTGAGATTAATGCAGATGTCATTGTTCTGTGTTTGCCATATATTGACTTCACATTGATAGTCAAAAAAAAAGAGCTAACTTTGCTTCTAGGACCTTGAAATAGAGGAATCCAGAGTGCACAGAAAAGATACTTATTTTTAAGTACCCATTCATGAAAAAAATATGTGCTTTCTAGTTATGCATGAGCTGAAGTTTCTACTCCACTTTTGAAACTACACATAGAGTAATCAAGTTTAAAAATCATGGCTCACATAACACATACTTCAAGGATTAGAGAACTGTGGATATTTTCTATGATTTTATCATCAACGATCAGCTTTTTAAAAGGTCATTCATAAACTATACTTAGGGAAGAACGTTGGGGAAAAGGGAACATTGACAAGTGTGCTCAGGAGGACTCTGGCCCAAACTTGGTATTATTCCATAATATTATCTGACTAAGATAACAAGAAAATGTGGAAAAAAATATATTCAAAATGGCCTTGAAGAGGTAAAGTTGATGTAGAGGAATGGAGCATTTTTTCTTAGAAGATTTCTTGTGCAATAGAATTTACAGAAAGTTGGAAAAGGGAGTAAAAGATGACCAAAGAGTTTGCAAAAGAACACAACTTTCTAATGTGGCACATAAAATTAATCTTTAATGAAAACATGTTTAATATGTGAAACACTGAGCCTTCTTATTATACCCAGGTAAGGAAGAAGATTCTTCTAAACACATTGCAGTTTTTTACCTGAGAATTTTCTAGAGAAATAAGTCTTTGGAAAGAAAATGTTATTTTTACAAGACATTTACCAGATAATTATTGGGATATTGGAAATAGCAAATTGGAAATAACCTGAATTTGTAACCACAGAACAGACACTGGGCAAATAGTAACATATCTGTATTAGAATATTAGATAAAACCTAGAGTATTAATTAAAAGTCTGTGTCACTAAATGTAAAATACTTACTTTTGTGAACAGAAAAGGAATACAATATTGTATCTATTCCATAATCAAAATACATAGAACTTTGTATTTAATTTGACATGGACCGGCAAAAGCCTAAAATAAAGGCATAAATATAATTTTTAGTACATAATCTAGGTAGTTTTAACTTTCTTCTGATTTCTGTTATTGTTATGCTGTCATATGGATTAATAGCTTGAAATATGATAATCTTAGGGATGAATAACGGTAATGAGTAGAGTATAGAATAAAAGCTAACTGTAGTAAAAATATCCTCTCATTATAGCTCATTATATTCTATTACCAGTAAGTCAGCCAGTACCAGGGACATTCAGAGAAAAGAAATATTAAATACTTTCAATTTTTATAAAGTTTTCCTATCTTAATTTTGATATTAAAATATCATCAAGAAATCAAGCCTAAGATTTAAGTTAACTTAAAATATTCATGAATAATCACCTGTTAAGCCAGTAGAACTAGGTGCAGATCTTTATAATTTTCTTTTCAATTTCCTTACTGTCCTGTCTAAAGATTTTACCTATCACAAAATTGGAAACATATCCCCTGAATTTTAACACTACTAGCAGGTTATCATCTTATTTTATTAGGAACTTTGTTGCTATAAATTTCAAACCAGGTCCCAGGATAGTGTTCATTTTTCACAATGATGGGGAAGGCTAATGGAATACCATTATCCTCATCCTCAGAAACCAAGGTTCAAATAGGATTCTTCTGCATTAACCATTTGAAAAGAGGCTTACATACAAAGCACAAAATCTTCATGCTCTCTCATGCCAGAGAAAACCCAGTTCTTCAATCTGCATAGAATAGCCTTGCAAAATTGAGATAAAATAATCCAAAAAGCTAAAATCATTATGCTTAACTTCAGGTCTTTAACATAATTTGCCTAATGAAATTTTGTTTGCTATTGTTTACTGAGAAGAAATTAAGGTAATTTAAATGCAGAATTCCTTACCTGACAAATGTCTTGAATCCCAGCTATAAATAAATAAAACAAGCGTTCAGAATCTTAGAGAATGAAAGGTTCCATAAGGACTGACAAATGTTTTAATAACACATGAATTTTTATGCCATTGGTGATATAACTGGAAATCAAAAAGTATATTAAATATGAACAACATATAGAAATATCATAGTTTATCATTTCAATTTTTTTTATTTCTGCATATCCAAATGAACATATGAAATTTGAGATTGAAAACATCTCATTCATTATTCAAACCTTATTTAAAACAACTCTGCACACACCAAGAAAGAAGAATTCTCACCTCTTTCTCATATAGTGATAGAGAAATTATGACTGGAATCCATATATCATTTAGATTGTTTTCCAGGAACAATGAACCTCAAAGGCAGGCGCCAAAGTAACAAGTATCTCAATTTTAAGAAACACCCTGACAACAGGGTTTGATATTCTACTTTTCCTTCTTATTCTGAAATAATATTCCTTTTCTGGATACCTATACTCCAGAATTCCTCAAATTTCAAGTGATCTTCAATCCAGAATTGACAGAAAAAACAGAGACCATTGGATAGCCTCAGATGTTGGGAAAATGGGCAACAATCGTAAAAACACTAATGTCAGAATTGGAATTAGTTCACTAACTAGCTGAAAAAGAGGTTAAGACACCATTTATAAAATAATCCTCAACATAAAACATTTTTACAGATTAAACTGAAGCAACAGAAGACAAGAGAGATGAGAGAAAAAAATATGTAAGAGAAAATGGCGGCAAAACCAGAATTCTGCAATGAGTATTTCAGAAGGAATGAGATAACTGTTTAGAGCTAATGACCACAACCGTTGCCAGCTCAGACTCCTGCTTCCAAGGAAACCATTGTGTTACATTAAAGGGATGCTCACCAGTATGGCTGGGGAATCTGAGTAAGTTGGTGGGGAGCAAGGGAAACCAAAATCTATCAGGTCTAGGACCACACCACCTCCAAAACTATAATGGTTGACAGAATGGTCTTGAACCAAAACCTATTTAAGTGGTTTGTTTTATTTCAACAAGAGAAAACAAATAGTTGGATAGTTTACTAGTGCTTATTATCAAAAATAGTTAAATAATGGTAAAAAGTTAAATACTAAATTATCCAGGAAAATCTCTTATCTAATGTTTATCTAAAGTGGTTTCTATCCTTATTGAGCCCTCTGACCTTCAAAATGGAATGTGTACTTTTTGAATTTTTGAGATCTGCTCTCTTAGCATAGTGCTCTTGGCACATAAGAAATGCTGGAGGATAGGGTGTCTGGGTGGCTCAGTCGGTTATGCCTCTGACTCGGTTTTGACTCAGGTCATGATCTCATGAGTCATGAGATCGAGCCCTATGTTGGTCTCCACACTCAGCAGGGATACTGCTTGAACATTCTCTCCATCTGCCCCTCCCCCCGTCTCTCTCTCTCAAATCAATAAATAAACCTAAAAAAAAAAGATGCTAGAGGAGACAGAACAAACAAATAAACATAAATTTCTTTAATCAGTGAATTATTCAGTTAATAATAGAAGCTCTATTACTGTTTAGTTGTTAAATTTATTTCATATCTTATTCATTTGACATTTGCTTGAATTGTTAAAGTGTAAATTATTTCTCAAGGTGGAATTTTACTATCATCATTTGGGACAACTTCCTCTTTATCCTATAATTTTATGATTAAGGAAAAGACATTGTAGAAAATAAGAGTGATATCTTACACCTGAGATCAATAGAGATAAGGTTCAGTATATATATATATATATATATATATATATATATATAAAATTAAAAAAATCTCCAAATTATTAGTGTATTTTATATTACTTGCAAACCAAGCTTGGAAACTATTTGAGGACGTGGTGGGGGGTGCTTATGTTACAGGGATTCACATCTTGCATAGTTGTTATAAACTTTTTAGAGAAAGGTAAACACCAATAAACAAATTTGACAAAAATTATTATTTTCATGTCTTCAGTGATAAAGTAACTCTGAGGCAAACAAAAATTATATAAAAATGAAACTAACATTTATTCCTCACAATACTATGTTTAAACAGCTTGGCCAATAAAATATTGGGTGTATCATACCTATTCATCTCCCATTTAAAATGTGTTTTAATTTAAAATTTGTAAGTTTTGGCAAAATAAATTTAGTTGTCATTTTTTATTAACTTGAACTTTAATTTACCAAAGGATTTCATTTTGTAGCTTTCTATCTATGGGGCTTTTTTAAAGATATTGACTCTTTTTTTTTTCTAACAGAAATCTAGACTTTTATTTGTCTTTAAGTAATAACGAATCCCTAGAAATATTTTTCAGTTCAAGTATGATTCATCAAAAGTCTTTCACTTTTTTATTATATTAATAAACTAAAAAAATATTCCACAGGACATGTTACACAACAGATTTGTGAATTTCCAGGTCTGAACTCAAATAATACATACTTTTCTCATTGGTGTCATTCAGCGTTATTCATTTCCTTGCATTTTCTCAAAGCTCAAGCTGCTATGAGAATTGTAACTTTGGTGCAATTTCCATAAACCAATTAACTATGGGTGTTTATCTGTTCCAAGAATGAGCAGGGGGTTCAGACGGAAGTGGGGGGAAGAGAGACCCATACATGGAGGAAGATGGAGTCTGGGGTAACAGGCTAGCAGATTTGTAGGAACAGAATAATCGGGTCTCACCCCTAATGAGCAGAATCAAGCAGCTTTAATTTATGTGTGTGTGTGTGTGTGTGTGTGTCTGTGTGTGTGTGTGTTTTGTTTTCTGGATTTTTTTGGCTGCCTGACCACAAAAGGGAATAGAGGACCCTGTTTAGGAGAGGGCTAGATGAGTCCTATGTGGTCAAAGGGAACAATACTGACATGTTAGTTGATCAGAAAGATGTTTTCACACTGTTTCTCATAGATGTTCCCTGGAGACAACTTTCTTTCTCTCTCTCTCTGTCTCTCTCTCTTTTTTTAATTACCAAGCATGACATTCATGGTTATTTCTTCTTTCCACCCAGTTGACTACAAAGGGTCCAGCTCTTCAGCCCCTTGTTGGTCAGGCCTGGGGGAGGAAGTGACAGAAGGCTAGCCTTATTTACCTTAGCGGCTTCCCGGTGTAATCTGGTTAATCATGTGGCTAATGGGAGGACACCACGGGTCCCCACACACTGTGCTCCACAATGAGGACTCATTCATATTTAATACAATAGAGTGTTTAAGTCATTCCACGCTTTGTGGAGAAGATTGGCTTTCTTTGTGTGGAGGCTCCTGAGAGGCCTGTCCCCCCTCCTCCTCTTTCAGACGGGCATATGTTTCAGCTCCTGCTTGCTGCAGCTGGACAAGGAAAGATCTGGCTTCTTTCTTTTTCTTTTCTTTTCTTTTTTTTTTTTTTAAACCAATGAATTGATTACTGCGGTGTGAAATGTGGGCTGAAATGGTCCCCTCTGCCCCGTGGATGCATATATTAGACTTTTGCTATTCTAATAGTTCACAGCAAGACATCTTAAGAGGAAGCAGGGCTCATGTTCCTCAAGTTTGCCATTGTGCAGACAACAATCTGTTGAGCACAAAAGAAAAATAAATAAATAAAAGCCGGCGAGATGTTGACCTTGTTCATTGAGTACTACACATGGATGGCGCTGCTGAAGCAGCGCTCTGGAGTAAAGAATAAAGGCAGGGGCAATGGGGTAGTGGGAAATATTCTTGTTCCGCATGGAATTTTAAAACAACCAAACTGAAACGAACATCTCATCAAAACATTACCACTTGGCCTGTGGATTTGATTTTAGAGAAGAAAAACATGAGGGATCTCCGTCCTAATGGGATAGATAATGGATGCAAAGATTCTGTCACACCCCACAGGAGAAACTGACATTTTTGGGGAATAATGGAAATTAATGACTTTTGATCTCTGAAACACAGATTTCAATTTTTTTAATTCTTAAATTTTTTTCAAATTTGATTCAAATAATAAAACAATTGAATTACTACAGCTTTTGTCCTCTGTCTTCAATCTATTTCAAATAGACAGCTTTCATCCAGCCACTTTAGTGACAAGCTGAGTCCAAATAAATAAGGCGTCACTCCTATTTACATAGTAGGATATAGTTTAATCTCTATTTGGATAATAAGAATGGACTTTCAAAAGAAAAACATAAATTTTAACATCTTTACTCCCAAATGTTATGAGATTACTAAAGTCTTAGAATTCTAAAATCTTTCGTAAGCTGTTATATGTCTTAAGTCCTCTGGCGACAAGATCTTGAATAGAGAATTTTTATAAGGGTCACGAGGAAGAGCGTTTCTGTTTGGAGCAACCAACAAACAAACAATCCTAAGTTGATCAGCCTCCACTTGAAGCTGTGGTGGTTCTGATTCAACCCAATGAAAAAATATTCTGCTGAAATGACCATATATAAAGTAATAATGATAACTATGTACATATAAATGAGCCCCACTCTCAGATTTATGAAAAATAGAGAATTATTGGCCAGGAGACTAAATAACCAAAGGAGATGATGACATTTATTTTTAAAACTATATAGAGTTTCCCTGGTCTAGGATCATACCGATATGATACAGCCCAAAGCAAAGGTTTAGATTGGCTGATTGATCCCATTCCTGGTAGCCTCATAGCTCACACCCTGCCATGTTCACAAGGGAAGATGGTAGAAGCCATCCACATAGCTTTATGTGGACCTGGGCAGTGGATGTTTAGTTCCCATTATAAACTTTATTTTTCACTCTCCAGGGTTGAGAAACAAATTGCTTAAAACATTAAAGAGCACACTTCTATTGGTCATTAAAAGGATAAACTCATAAACTAGCCAAGGCTGCAAAAGTAATTTAATAGTTGCTTTGGCTGATTCTATAAACCACATGTGAAATTGCTTGATTTGCTTCTATTTATATAAGGCCCTCTTGTTTTTTATAGTCAGCAAATTATGGACATAGGTTGGGTACAATATAGAACTGTTTTCATTATTGTTGAGTGTTCATACACAAAACTATTCTATGTGATGAAAAAGAAAGCATTGCCTATATTTCCCTATGATTTTTTTGCAATTTATTGGAGAAACCAAATATTTAAAAAGGAAGTGAAAGAAGTTGAAATGAAAGTGTCTTCTAAATGTAATTGATTAAAAAGGAAAAAAAAAAAAGCTCAAGGTACAGATTAACCCAAAGATTTTTCTGTGAATATAGGAAAAGGAAAAATAGAGAAAGGGAGTCAACATTATTGAAGGAGAAGTCTTAAATACCTTAGGTTTACTTTATTTATTCAAATATAGGAAACCAAAGTGAACCAAAACCTTAATTAAAGTTTACTCTTGCAAACTTCTATCCACCCCCTACCCCCCCACCTCCCCAGCTGAGAGGTTTCATCTCCTTACCCTCCACTTCATTAGAGCCTTAACAATCCATTATCTCTTCCCTAATCCTCCACTGCGCCAAGGAGTGGGGTTATTAGAGTACTTGAAGGGTTGCTGTCATTGTGATAGAGGTGTGAATTGATCACTAAGATGACAACTGGTGACAAGTGTGGTTTATTAGACTGCTACTTTGCCTCTTAATTACAACTGATTAGCCTGCCTGTGAGAGGTGGAAAACAGAAGAATTAACTGCTTTTGTTCTTGTCACCTACTACATTTACCTTATTATTTTGATTTCCTTTTCAATGTGACTTTTTTTTTTTTACTTTACTAGGAGATCTAGACATTTCCCAAAGACCCTAGTAAGAATTTTCTAAGCTGATATTTTCTAATTTTTTTCTAAGCTGAAATTCTTTACTGAAATGTATTTCAAGAAAATCTACTTTTAGATTTTCCAGTATGAAATTTTTCATTGAAACTTATTTCAAGAAAATCTAATCTTAACTGTGAAATTATTACATGTGCCCCCAATCGAGGCATTAATTTGGATTCACTTGCATATTTATTTTTCTCCATCTTAGTTCAAAGGAGACAAAGTTTTGGGAAAAGCAATCATATTTTCTGTACTTTGGTTGTTTTCCATTAAAGGAGAAAGCAAATTGTAGCCTCCTTATTCCTTCATTTGCTTAGAAATATTTTAAGCACTAATAGCTTATTATGAAATAATTGCAATTTATTCTTTTACTTATACCTAAGGTTAGCATGGGATACACAAGTCACTTAAGGTAACTGCTGAATCTACAATCGGAACCATGAGAATTTTAAAATATTGAATGTTTTTGTTTCCAAAACATTTTTATCTTTTTTGTTTGCCTCTTTTTTTCCTCACTGATCTGATTTTTAAAGTTTCCCTTGAAGTATAGTTTTGTCCATTCTTATATTGATTAGATCCTAAAAGAACCCACACATTGAGCATTCAACATAGTGAAACAAGATATCATGATGGCTGATTGTAATAGTTAAGTGGAACATTCCTAAACCCTGGTTTAGTAGTTGAAAATTGCTTTTTTGCTGATAACTCAGAGTCTTGATTTTCACTTACAGTGACTACTAAAGATTCTAATTTTAAAAATTTACATATTTTAAATATGTACTTAAAGTACAGTAATCAAATCAGTAGGAACCAAATATTGTAGATGATTGCTTTTATTTAGAATCTAGCCACAACAGGTAAGAAATGTGTACATTTCCCTTCCCTTTGCATTCACTTAAACCTGTTTTGAGCTTAAGTCAAAGAAATGAAAAAGAAGGACCATGACCTAATAGAAAATGGAGACAGCTGGACTCATGGCCAGCTTCAAGGGGGAAAATTGGCCTGGTTATCCTCAGCACACCCAATGGACCCTTGAAATAGCAACCTGTCTTTTGATTATATAATATTCTGCACAAACCAAAATGAGCAGTGAGAGCTAACATATCTCAAGAACTGAAATTTTCAAAATCACGACTTTTTTGTTAACTGTAATTATTTTTCACAACAAATTGTATGAAATCATAAGGTATTAAAGCTGGATGATGCATTAGAAATCAAACCAATCCCTCAGAACTACAGAAGCCTTAAAATATTAATTATATGTGTATATATGTATATTGTCTTACAGAGAACCAGTATTAGGCTCATATAAGTGATTTTGATTTTGATCTTTGGACAATATTATTATTTTATTCATTATCTTAACACCTAAAAATTTTTGAAGCAGGAAAATCCACTGCTTACAGTTTACAATCAATAAATCATTAAATTATAAAACTCATTCACAATTCAGTAGACTTTATAAATTAGTTATTTTTAAATGATAGCCTAACTATAGTTCCAGTGAATGTAATTTAGCTAATAATTATTGAGACAATATAAAAGTACAGTTAAAGTGGATTCTGGTGTCAGATTATTTTATTTAATTCTGACTCAACCACTTATTAATTTATGTGATAGTTTTCTGACCTGTAAAATAGAAATGCTAGTGGAAATTTACTCATATCACTGGTGTGAAGGTTAAAAGAAATAATAGGTGGAAAGCATTTAGATGAGTGCCTAAAAAATCTTCAGCTAATATCATATTTGATGATGAACAAATGAAAACTTTCCTTCTAAGATTAGGATCAGGACAGGGATGTTCTCTCTCACCACTTCTTTTCAACACAGTACTGGAAGTTTTAATCAGGGAAATTAGTGAAAAGAAAGAAAGAAAAGGCATTTATGTTGGAAAAGAATATGTGAAAGTTTATTTACACAACACATGACCTCCTATATAAAAAATCCTAAGGAATCTATTTAAAAAATGTTAGAACTAAGAAATGATTACATCAAGGCTGTAGGAAACAAGTTCCACTTCCAAATTTCAAATTCATTTTTATATACTAGCAGTAGATAATCCAAAAATAAAATTGAAAAACAATTCCCTTCATAATAACATCAAAAAAAACAAAAACAAAAACAAAACCCAAACCCTCAGAATTCAACTTAACAGAAGAAGTACAAGACTTGAGGCTTAGAAACCACAAAACATTGTTGAGAGAAATTAAAGAAAAACCTAAATAAATATGGAGAGACATCCTGTTTTCATGCACTGGAAGTCATAATATTGTTAAAATGGCAATAGTCTCAAAATTGCTCTGTAGATTCAATGCAACCCCTGTCACCCAATAGCTGACTATTTTGCATAAATTGTAATGTTCATTCTGAAAGTCATATAGAAATGCAAAGGACCCAGAGTAGCCAGAACAATTTTGGAAAAGAATAACAGTGTTGGAAAACTTAACACTTTACAACTTCAAAACTCACTAAATGCTACAGTAATAGGTTGTATTGGTAAAAGGAAAGAAATCTATATCAATAGACTAGAATTCAGAATCTAGAAATAAACTCTTATATTTATGATCAATTGATCTCAACAAGGTGCCAAGACCATTCAATGGGAGGATTGTGTTTTCAACAAATAGTGCTGGGACAATTAGATATTTATTTGCAAAGCAATAAACTGTAATCCTTACCTCACACCATATAAAAAGTTAAGTCAAAATGCATCATAGATCAAAGCTAAAACAATAAAACTTCTAAAAAGAAAACAAAATTTTCATGTTCTTGTGTTAGGCAAAATATTAATAGCTATGACACCAAAACACATACAAAATTGATAAATTGACCTTTATTAAAATTCAAATTATTTGTGCAACAGAGGTTAACATTTTAAAAATAGATAAGACACAGACTACAGATTGGGAGAAAATTTTTTTTTAATTTTTATTGTTATGTTAATCACCATACATCATTAGTTTTTGATGTAGTGTTCACCATGATTCATTGTTTGTGCATAACACCCAGTGCTCCACGCAGAACGTGCCCTCTTTAACACCCATCACCAGGCTAACCCATCCCCCCAGCCCCCTCCCCTCTAGAAACCTCAGTTTGTTTTTCAGAGTCCATCATCTCTCATGGTTCGTCTCCCCCTATGACGTACTCCCCTTCATTCTTCCCCTCCTGCTATCTTCTTCTTCTTTTTTTTTCTTAACATATATTGCATTATTTGTTTCAGAAGTACTGATCTGTGATTCAACAGTCTTGCACAATTCACAGTGCTCACCATAGCACATAACCTCCCCAATGTCTGTCACCCAGCCACCTCATCCCTCCCACCACCCACCACTCCAGCAACCCTCAGTTTGTTTTCCGAGGTTAAAAATTCCTCATATCAGTGAGGTCATATGATACATGTCTTTCTCTGATTGACTTATTTCACTCAGCATAACACCCTCCAGTTCCATCCACGTCGTTGCAAATGGCAAGATCTCATTCCTTTTGATGGCTGCATATTATTCCATTATGTATAAATACCACCTCCTCTTTATCCATTCATCTGTCGATGGACATCTTGGTTCTTTCCACAGTTTGGCTATTGTGGACATTGTTGCTATAAACATTGGGGTGCACGTACCCTTTCAGATCCCTAAATTTGTATCTTTGGGGTAAATACCCAGTAGTGCAATTGCTGGATCGTATGGTAGCTCTATTTTCAACTGTTTGAGGAACCTCCATACTATTTTCCAGGGTGGCTGCACCAGCTTGCATTCCCACCAACAGTGTAGGAGCGTTCCCCTTTCTCCACATCCCCGCCAACATCTGTTGTTTCCTGACTTGTTAATTTTCGCCATTCTGACTGGTGTGAGCTGGTATCTCATTGAGGTTTTGATTTGGATTTCCCTGATGCCGAGCGATGTTGAGCACTTTTTCATGTGTCTGTTGGCCATTTGTATGTCTTCTTTGGAAAAATGTCTGTTCATGTCTTCTGCCCATTTCTTGATTGGATTATTTGTTCTTTGGGTGTTGAGTTGGATAAGTTCTTTATAGATTTTGGATACTAGCCATTTATCTGATATGTCATTTGCAAATATTTTCTCCCATTCTGTCGGTTGTCTTTTGGTTTTGTGGACTGTTTCTTTGGCTATGCAAAAGCTTTTTATCTTGATGAAATCCCAAGAGTTCATTTTTGCCCTTGCTTCCCTTGCCTTTGGCGATGTTTCTAGGAAGAAGTTACTGTGGCTGAAGTCGAAGAGGTTGCTGCCTGTGTTCTCCTTTAGGATTTTGATGGACTCCTGTCTCACGTTTAGGTCTTTCAACCATTTGGAGTCTATTTTTGTGTGTGGTGTAAGGAAATGGTCCAGTTTCATTCTTCTGCATGTGGCTGTCCAATTTTCCCAACACCATTTGTTGAAGAGACTGTCTTTATGCCGTTGGACATTCTTTCCTGCTTTGTCAAAGATGAGTTGACCATAGACTTGAGGATCCATTTCTGGGCTCTCGATTCTGTTCCATTGATCTATGTGTCTGGTTTTGTGCCAGTACCACACTGTTTTGATGATGGCAGCATTGTAATATGGCTGGAAGCCCGGAATTGTGATGCTGCCAGCTTTGCTTTTATTTTTCAATATTCCTCTGGCTATTCGGGGTCTCTTCTGGTTCCATACAAATTTTAGGATTATTTGTTCCATTTCTTTGAAAAAAGTGGATGGTATTTTGATGGGGATTGCATTGAATGTGTAGATTGCTCTAGGTAGCATTGACATCTTCACAATGTTGGTTCTTCCAATCCATGAGCATGGAATGTTTTTCCATTTCTTTGTGTCTTCTTCAATTTCTTTCCTGAGTATTTTATAGTTTTCTGAGTACAGATCCTTTGCCTCTTTGGTTAAATTTATTCCTAGGTATCTTAGGGTTATGGGTGCAATTGTAAATGGGATCGACTCCTTGATTTGTCTCTCTTCTGTCTTGTTGTTGGTGTATAGGAATGCCACCGATTTCTGTGCATTGATTTTATATCCTGCTACTTTACTGAATTCCTGTATGTGTTCTACCAGTTTTGGGGTGGAGTCTTTTGGGTTTTCCACATACAATATCATATCATCTGCAAAGAGTGAAAGTTTGACTTCTTCTTTGCCGATTTGGATGCCTTTGATTTCTTTTTGTTGTCTGATTGCTGTGGCTAGGACTTTTAATACTATGTTGAATAGCAGTGGTGACAGTGGACATCCCTGCCGCGTTCCTGACCTTAGGGGAAAGCTCTCAGCTTTTCCCCATTGAGAATGATATTCGCTGTAGGTTCTTCATAGATGGCTTTTATGATATTGAGGTATGTACCCTCTGTCCCTATACTCTGAAGAGTTTTGATCAAGAAAGGATGCTGTACTTTGTCAAATGCTTCTTCTGCATCTATTGAGAGGATCATATGACTCTTGTTCTTTCTCTTGTTAATGTATTGTATCACGTTGATTGATTTGTGGATGTTGAAGCAGCCTTGCAGCCCAGGGATAAATCCCACTTGATCATGGTGAAGAATCCTTTTAATATACTGTTGGATCCTATTGGCTAGTATTTTGGTGAGAATTTTTGCATCCACGTTCGTCAAGGATATTGGTCTGTGGTTCTCCTTTTTGATGGAGTCTTTGTCTGGTTTTGGGATCAAGGTAATGCTGCCCTCATAAAATGAGTTTGGAAGTTTTCCTTCCATTTCTATTTTTTGGAACAGTTTCAGGAGAATAGGTATTAATTCTTCTTTAAATGTTTGGTAGAATTTCCCTGGGAAGCCATCTGGCCCTGGGCTTTGGTTTGTTGGGAGACTTTTGAGACTGCTTCAATTTCCTTAGGGGTTATAGGTCTGTTCAGGTTTTCTATTTCTTCCTGGTTCAGTTTTGGTAGTTGATACATCTCTAGGGATGCACCCATTTCTTCCAGGTTATCTAATTTGCTGGCATAGAGTTGCTCATAATATGTTCTCATAATTGTTTGTATTTCTTTGGTGTTGGTTGTGATCTCTCCTCTTTCATTCATGATATTGTTGATTTGGGTCCTTTCTCTTTTCTTTTGGATAAGTCTGGCCAGGGGTTTATCAATCTTGTTAATTCTTTCAAAGAACCAGCTTCTAGTTTCGTTGATCTGTTCTACTGTTCTTTTGGTTTCTAGTTCATTGATTTCTGCTCTGATCTTTATTATTTCTCTTCTCTTGCTGGGTTTAGGCTTTATTTGCTGTTCTTTCTCTAGCTCCTTCAGGTGTAGGGTTAGGTTGTGTATTTGAGACCTTTCTTGTTTCTTGAGAAAGGCTTGTATTGCTATATACTTTCCTCTCAGGATTGCCTTTGCTGTATCCCAACGATTTTGAACAGTTGTGTTTTCATTTAATTGGTTTCCATGAATTTTTTTAATTCTTCTTTAATTTTCTGGTTGACCCATTCACTCTTGAGTAGGATGCTCTTTAGCCTCCATGTATTTGAGTTCTTTCCGACTTTCCTCTTGTGATTGAGTTCTAGTTTCAAAGCACTGTGGTCTGAAAATATGCAAGGAATAATCTCAATCTTTTGGGTAGCGGTGGAGACCTGATTTGTGACCTAGGATGTGATCAGTTCTGGAGAATGTTCCATGGGCATTAGAGAAGAATGTGTATTCTGTTGCTTTGGGATGGAATGTTCTGAATATGTCTGTGAAGTCCATTTGGTCCAGTGTTTCATTTAAAGTCTTTATTTCCTTGTTGATCTTTTGCTTAGATGATCTGTCCATTTCAGTCAGATAGGTGTTAAAGTCCCCCACTATTATTTTATTGTTGTTAATGTGTTTCTTTGCTTTTGTTATTAATTGCCTTATAAAAATGGCTGCTCCCATGTTAGGGGCATAGATATTTACAATTGTTAGATCTTCTTGTTGGATAGACCCTTTAAGTAAGATATAGTGTCCTTCTTCAACTCTTATTACAGACTTTGTTTTAAAATCTAATTTGTCTGATATAAGGATTGCCACCCCAGCTTTCTTTTGGTGTCCATTAGCATGGTAAATGGTTTTCCACCCCCTCACTTTCAATCTGGGGGTGTCTTTGGGTCTCAAATGAGTCTCTTGCATACAGCATATTGATGAGTCTTGTCTTTTTATCCAATCTGATAGCCTGTGTCTTTTGATTGGGGCATTGAGCCCATTTACATTCAGGGTAACTATTGAAAGGTATGAATTTAGTGCCATTGTATTGCCTGTAAGGTGACTGTGACTGTATATTGTCTGTGTTCCTTTCTGATCTATTCTGCTTTTAGGGTCTCTCTTTGCTTAGAGGACCCCTTTCAATATTTCTTGGAGGGCTGGTTTTGTGTTTGCAAATTCCTTTAGTTTTTGTTTGTCCTGGAAGATTTTTACCTCTCCTTCAATTTTCAATGACAGCCTAGCTGGATATAGTATTCTTGGCTGCATATTTTTCTCGTTTAGTGCTCTAAAGATATCATGCCAGTCCTTTCTGGCCTGCCAGGTCTCTGTGGATAGGTCTGTTGCCAATCTAATGTTTCTACCATTGTAGGTTACATATCTCTTCTCCCGAGCTGCTTTCAGGATTTTCTCTTTGTCTCTGAGACTCGTAAGTTTTACTATTAGATGTCGGGGTGTTGACCTATTTTTATTGATTTTGAGAGGGGTTCTCTGTGCCTCCTGGATTTTGATGCCTGTTTCCTTCCCCACATTAGGGAAGTTCTCTGCTATAATTTGCTCCAATATTCCTTCTGCCCCTCTCTCTCTTTCTTCTCCTTCTGGGATCCCAATTATTCTAATGTTGTTTTGTCTTATCGTATCGCTTATCTCTCGAATTCTGCCCTCGTGATCCTGTAGTTGTTTCTCTCTCTTTTTCTCAGCCTCTTTATTTTCCATCATTTTGTCTTCTAAATCGCTGATTCTCTCTTCTGCCTCATTTATCCTAGCAGTTAGTGCTCCCATTTTTGATTTCACCTCATTAATAGCCTTTTTGATTTCGACTTGGTTAGATTTTAGTTCTTTTATTTCTCCAGAAAGGGTTTCTCTAATAACTTCCACGCTTTTTTCAAGCCCAGCTAGTACCTTTAAAGTCATGATTCTGAACTCGACATCCGACATTGTACTAATGTCCGTATTGAGTAGGTCCCTGGCAGACGGTACTACCTCTTGTTTTTTGTCCTCTGGTGATTTTTTTCATCTTGTCATTTTGTCCAGAGGAGAACAGATAAATGAGAGAACAAAATGCTAACAGGTTTACAATGTCCCCAGCAAATATACTCTATAGAAATCAGAAAAGACCTGAAACCAGGGGGAAAGAAAGGGAAAGAAAGAAAAAAGAAAGAGAAAAAAAAAGAAAAAGGAAAAGAAAAAGATAAAAACAAACAAAAACAGAACAAAACAAAAAAAAAAACAGAATATGATCAAATATGATCAGGCTAGTGCATAGATCAGTGCCACACACTAGATTTTGGGTGTATTTTGGTCTGTTAGAAGAAAGTGCCTCCTAAAATTTTAAAGGAAGAAAGACTTATTAGGTACAAAATAAGGGTTGATACAATGAAGGGACGGAAGATGACTGTAAAGATGAAACTTATAAAAGGTTTTATAAACAGAATTGATAAGAAGTTGTTTGAAAGAAGAAAGAAGAAGATATAAAAAAAAGAAAAAAGAAAAGAAAAAAATGGGAGAGACTGTGATCAGGGAGGAGACTAGAACAAAGCCATACACTAGTGATTTAGGGTATATTTTGATCTGTTAGAAGAAACTGTATCTCAAAGTTTTAAAGAGAGAAGAACTTATATATATATGCCAAAAATAAGGGTAACTACTATGAAGGGATAAAATATGACTCTAAAAATGAAAAATAAAAAATGTTTTTTTAAAAAAGGGATTGATAAGATGTTGGTTGAAAAAAGGGAAAAAGAAAAATTCAAAAAAAAAAACAAAAAACAGTTAAAAAAATTAACTTTGAAAAACTAATGAATCGTGGTAAAAAAGCCATGAATTCTTTGTGCAGTATTCCCCTAGCGCTGGAGTTCTCCCGTTCTCCTTGATCGGTAAACTTGGTCTTGGCTTGCTGGCTGTTTGTGCTGATCTTCTGGGGGAGGGGCCTGTTGCCGTGGTTCCCAAATGTCTTTGCGGGAGGCAGAACTGCCCCGCCCTTGTGTGTCCGGGCTAAGCAAGCTGCTTGGGTTTGCTCTCAGGAGCTTTTGTTCCCTGCAAGCTCTCGGTACAGCTTTGGAGGACCAGGGTGAAAACGGTGGCCTCCCACTCTCTGCCCGGAGGAGCTGAGAACTCAGGGCCCCGCTCCTCAGTGTGCCCCCAGGGAAAAGCAGTCAATCACTCCCGTCTCCCCGGTCTCCGGCCGCACTCTGCGCTCACCAGCCTGTGACCAAGCGTTTCTATCTCTGGCACCCGACCCCGTGTGGAGTCTCCAAACCCAGCAGATCCCTGCGGTGCACTCCCGCGCCTCTCCTCCTGGGGGAGGGAGGGGAGTCTCCCCGGCTCTGCTGCCTGTTGGGTCCCTGCTGGAGGCACAGTGGCCCGAGTGGGCCGCGGATCACAGTTTATGGCCACCCCGAGCTGAGAGCCCGCGCCTCGGCTCCGTCTCTGCAGCCGGCTTCCCCGCTCCAACACCTGGGAGCTCTGCTGCACTCAGGCACCCCCAATCTTTCTGTGACCCCGAGGGTCCTGAGTCCACACTGTACCACGAGGGTTCCACCTCCCACTTAGCCACTGGAGTGACGTCCCTCAGCGGAGCCGACTTCTAAAAGTTCCGATTTTGTGCTCCGCGGCTCTAGCACTTGCCAGAAGCCGCCGACCGAGGCCCCCTCCCCCGCGTCTATCCTCCCAAATATCGCCTCAGATTCACTTCTCCGCTCGTCCTACCTTCTAGTAAGTGGTCGCTTCTCTGTTCAGAGAGTTGTTGCTACTCTCCTCTTCGATCTCCTGTTGAGTTCGTAGGTGTTCAGAATGGTTTGATCCCTATTCAGCTGAATTCCTGAGACCAGATGAAATCCAGCTCTCCTACTCCTCTGCCATCTTGCTCTGCCCCGGGAGAAAATATTTGTAAAACTTTTATATATTAAAGGGCCTGCATCCAGAATATACAAAGAACTACAACTAACAAGAAGACAAAAAATCCAATTTTAAAAATGGAAAAATGACTTGAATAGACATATTTAAAGAAGATATAGAAATGACCAAAATGCACATGGAAATAGCCAAGAAGCACGTGCAAATGCTAAATATCATTAGTTACTGGGGAAATGCAAATCAAAACCGCCATGAGATACCAATTCACCCTTGCTGGGATGGGCAAGATCACAAAGACAGTAACAAGTAGCTAGTGGGAATGTAAGATGGTGCAGCCACTTTACGAAACAGTTCCAGTTTCTCAAAATGTGAAATGTGTTAGCATTAACACACGACTCAGTGCAATTCTACACTGAGCTATTTAGTTAAGAAGGATTAAAAATATATCCACGCAAAGACCTGTATATGAATGTTTTGGGCAGCGCTATTTATAAAATCTGAAAAGTGGAAACAATTCAAATATCCATCAGCTGCTGAGTGAGTAAATGAATGGGTTGTATCTATACAACGGAATACCATTTGAAAGAAAGAAGTACTAAGACATGTTATAGCATTGAATTAACCTTAACAACAAAACAAAACAAAGAGACAAAATAACATCTTATCTCTGGTTTTTTAAAGCTGATATTTAGCTTCTGAACTGGGATGGATTCACAAAAGTACTTGCCATTTTGTGGTATCTGAGTGAAAAGTCAGCCTTCCTCATATGCTATTCCTCTGCATTCTGTGTACTGGATGTCTTTGGAGAGAAAACATTTTTAAAAAGCTTGTCTCCATATAATTTTCAGATGATTCTCTTACCCAAAAAAAAGAAAAACCGACTTTTTGATTGTTTCTGTTATCCAAATTCCACTTCATTCCACTTTGTTGAGTATCGTCTTCATTTTTCCTCTGCACCTTTGTCTCTTTGTGATTTATGGAATGGGAAGAGGGAGGTGAACTGAGAATCAAGAGACTTGGGTCTCCTTGTCACAGCTTAGAAAATAACTTGACTATAACACAGTCTTTGTGGATCTTAATTATTGTATCACTAAAATGAAAAATCAGATCAATTAATGATTCCCAAAATTGGCAGTACATCAGATTTTCCATGAAAGCTTTAAGAACAGAGGTAGATAGACAGATGATAGATAGATAGATAGATAGATAGATAGATAGATAGATAGATAGATAGGGGTGCCTGGGTGGCTCAGTCATTAAGCGTCTGCCTTTGGCTCAGGTCATGATCCTGGGGTCCTGGGATCGAGACCCACATCGGGCTCCCTGCTCGGCCCGAAGCCTGCTTCTCCCTCTCCCACTCCCCCTGCTTGTGTTCCCTCTCTCACTGTGTCTCTCTCTGTCAAACAAACAAATAAAATCTTTTTAAAAAAAGACAGATATATAGATGATAAATAGATGATAGATGACGGATGAAACATGATGATGATTGATAATCAATAGACAGGCCTAAATAGATGATTGATGATTTATCTTTATTTGTATTTATTTATCTATCCATCTATCCCTATCTCTATCTACAGATAATATGTAGATGATAAATATAGATACACAGACATAGACATTAGACATATTAGATATCTCTTACCATTACCCAGGCACACTAAATAGAAACTCTGGCAATTGGGTCCAAGGATCTGTATTTAAAAGAGCATCCCAGTTGCTTCCTATGCTTAGCAATGTCAGAGAAGGTGGACTTGGTGATTTCTTAGATCCCTTCAGTTCTTACATTTTTTTCTTTTTGCTTTATTGGTTTTATCTAACAACTGTTTTTAGATTGGACTTGTAAAGGACTCGGCCCCTTCATTGACTTTTTTTCTTTTTATCAACCTATTCCCTCCAGATTCCTATCATCAGTATGAGATATAAAACAAATCACTAGGTGAACCTCGCATTCCAAAATCTAGTCCTTCCTCTTTTGCTGATGTAGGGGTCCTTACCTAAGCTTTTCTCCCTATTTAAATTACCAAAATGACCCTTCAGGATGTCCTCCTGCTTGCACAATTAACAGACTGCAGCTGTACAGAATGCTGACATGGGGATTTTACTGTAGTATCATATAAAATACAGACATAACTCCACTTCTGCTTTATTAAACTGCTTGCCAATCAGATTACAAATTTTGCTTCAAGGCCTTTCAGTCTGCCAAGCTCTTTTGAATCTCTTTTCTCTGATGTGTCGGCACCTATCACAGCTTAGGTGGCCAGACAGCCAGTGGATGCTGATTTTTATGCCAAAGACTTGTAGACCAAGTCTATACTCGTGATTGTATATGTTCACCAAAGGGGGATGCATAGCAGTGAAAATTCCAAGGTAATCCCAAAGCCTCCTGTTAATCAAGAATTGCAAACTTCCTGCCTACCAAACCAGCATGGCAAATTTGCATATTATCCCTTATAATCACTTTATTAACTCCTGTCTACCCTCTGGTGTGGTGGAGGTGCTAATGAGCAGTGAAATGAGTTGGGCATAGGAAGTACAAGGCATCGAGAAACATGATAATTGGTCCCTAAATAATGGAAATTGGGAAGGGGGTTACATTGCCATACTCTTTTCTTATTGTCCCTGCTTTACTTCTAATTGAAGACAGCAAAGATCCTCAGTTGCATTTGACAAACATTCATTCAACACCTACAGTTGGCCAGAACTGTGTTCAGTGCTGACCAGTTACACGGGGAAGTAAAATATATTGTTCATTCTATACCCTAAGGGGGTAGTCAATGCAGTAAGGAGAGTAAGACCCATAAACTAATGATTATAATCTAAGATATAATACAGACATTTCTCAGTTCCACTCCCTCTTTTTTTTTGGAAGGGAAGTGGCTAGGATTTTACAAACATGTTATATAAGCACATCTCCCTACAAGTGTTTGAAATCTAAGAGTGTCAATACACTCTCAGTGGCATAGCCAAAATAGAATGGTTTCATTGGCAACTTTTGTTCACAGTACAGTCTTGTCAGCTGTATTCATAGATAGATAAGTAGATAGATGATAGATAGATAGATAGATAGATAGATAGATAGATAGATAGATGATAGATAGGTGATAGATAGATGGATAGATAGATGATAGATAGATGGATAGATGGATAGATAGATAGATAGATAGATAGATGATAGATAGATGATAAATAGATGATAGATGATAGATAGATGATAGATGATAGATGGATGGATAGATAGATGGATAGATAGATGGATAGATAGATAGATGATAGATGATAGATAGATAGATGGATAGATAGATGGATAGATAGATGGATAGATAGATAGATGGATGGATAGATGGATAGATAGATGATAGATAGATAGATAGATAGATAGATAGATAGATAGATAGATAAATGATAGATAGATGATAGGTAGATGATAGATGATAGATGGATGATAGAGACATATAGATAGATGATTGATAGATGGGTAAATTATAATAGACACCACTATATGCAGATGATAAATATAGACACAGAGATTTGGCCATTGACAGATAGATACCTCTTACCATTACATAAAACAGGTAGCTATTTTAAAAGAGCTTCCCAGTTACTTTTTATGCTTTACCAAGTCTGAGAACTCCTGGGCTGGATGATGGCTTAGATTCCTTCAGTTCTTAAATTCTGTCATACACCCGGCATAATAATTATGCATTCAGAAAGTCAGAGAGATTTCAGTGCCTAAAAGTGATGATCAGTAGTTTTCCTTTGGGTTTGTCGACATCTATAGAACCAGAATTGCCAAACCCCAGTGTATGCCTCTAAGTTTTAAGAAAGTTGTAAAAAATGTGTTTCCACTGCAATGAATGTGCATTCTGTTATCACTGTGAACATGATAGATACGGCAGAGACAAACTGGAAAGGTGATAGCTCAACATCAAAGGTAATAATAGAAAAACAAAAGAGATGATGAGTTTTCATGCAGAAAGTTTACCCCTTGAATATATTAAAAAGTGAAGAGAGTCGAGCCAGTGCTTCCAGTGAAACGGTAAACAAATAAGGTTTTTAAAAAAAAAAAAAAAAAACATGGATTCTTTTAAAGCTACGATAAGACATTTTTATAGGACAGTAGTGATTGACTTTGTTATTAACTCATATAACGATGTTTTAAATTAATTCTCTCAAAGGTACCACCAAAAGTCCTAATACTCAAAAGTGTGCCACAACATCAAGAAACAACACAGAAGAGAGAACTCCTGGTAGAGGACATATATGGAAGACATACACATGAACAACTATGTTAAAACAATTTTTAAAATAAAATAAATATGATAAAATAAATATGATAATAAATGTTCCCATCCTAAAAATCGCCTATGAGGATGCTTGGTTGAGCTAGATCTTAACTCAAAAAAAAACAAAAAACAAAAACAAAACCCACATCAATTATTTATGCGTGTCTTTCTTGGTGCCCTGGATTTACAAAGGTGTCTTTCCACTGATAATGTGCTTGTGCTACTCATGGCATTAGAAAAATCGGAACTTTAGACAGAACTCAGACACCAGGAGTCTTGATACAGCTTCAGAAAGACTTGTGGCATCCATTACCAAGTTTTTGTAAATATTCAATACTACTTGCTTTTAATTGTGGGAACTCTACTGGGTTTATTACTTTTGTGATTCAAAGGTATTTACCAGTGTCTATTTCTCACACCAGGAGTAATGTATCAAAATTTGCATCTGTAATATTGTGATATGGTTCCTGGCGCAGAGCTCCTAAAACTCCTGTAATTTCCTGAGTGATAGGAGCACAGTCCCCAGTTCCTTACACAAGAATTTACAAGACCCTTGCAATCTCTGGAGTGACAACAGTGTCTTTTTGTATGCTGATGAGATGACTGGTGGTCAGGCCCCCTAGATAGCTTCAGGTTGGGGACTGCTCATCAGATTTGCAAACTGAAACTTTCAGCCTCATGCCTGACCTCTGGGGAGTTGAGAGGGGCTGGAGACTGTATTAATTCACCAATGGCCAATGTTATTTTATGAATCCAGCCTGCATAATGAAACCTCCTTAAAAACCCCTACACACACTATGGGGTTCAGGTAGCTTCTAGGTCAGTGAACACACTGAGTTGCTTGGAGAGTATGTACCCAGAGAGAACAAAGAGGCCCTGCACCCATTCCTGCCCCCACACCTTGCCTTATGCATCCCTTCCATTTAGCTTTTCCTGAATTGTATCCTTATAACAAACTGGTAAATGTACATAAACTTTTCCTGAGCCCTCTGAGCCGTTCTAGCAAACTGTCAAATCCAAGGAGATGGTCATGGGAACCTCTGATTTATAACTGGTTGGTCAGAAGTATGAGAGGCCTGGAACTTGCCTTTGGTGTTAGAAGTGGGGACAAGCTTGTGGTCTGAGTTCTTCTGTGGGGTCTGCATTAATTCTGGGTAGTTTGTATCATAATTGAACTTAATTGTGGGACACCCAGATGGTATCTGGAGAGTTGAAGAATTGATTGGCATGAGAAAAAACTCATACATTTGGTGTCAGAAGCATTCTGTGAGTAGAAAGAAATAGTAGCATCCTCTTTAGAATTGCTTTGAGAACACTTCATTCTTATCAGGCACCACTTACTTGTATAGCTATTTCCCCTGGTGAGCATAACTTGTATCACAAATTAAGAGAAAACCATCCATATGTATTTATTTCTCCAAGTTGTATAAATAGACAAAATGTTTTCTCTTGGGAAGCCTTGGAGAAGTCACCATTGATGACTTCATTACTTAATTTTAGAAATATGTGTTGAGTGTCTGATTTATGTGAGGCAATATCTCCCATGATTGGGATGCCATGATGGACAAGACAAAAAATGCCTTTGGTCTCAAAAGCTTAGAATCTAATGAGTAGAGCCATCCATCTTGTGCCAAACAATCTCCATTATCAAAGTCTTGGGATTTGGATGTCCATGAATTCCTATTGGGCTCTGGATAATCCATTAATTCTCCTTAGTACACTCTCCTTAGTAAAGCGTGCCCATCTTCTCCCCTGCCCCAACCCCACCCAAATCTGCTTTGGTGCCAAGTATTTTCCTAGCAGCTTCACTGCAAAATATTTTTCAGTTCTCCACCTGTAGTATACACCAATTCATTGGCACCCATGGAGCTGGAATCTACATTGTATATCAATAAGGAAATAAAGAAAGGAATTGAAGAGGAGATGCTCCTTTCCATGTCAGATGTCTATTGTATACACCCAACTGACCCACTAAAAACAAAATTGCCCTTTGGATGAATACACAAAATATCCAGAGAAAGCAGATTTCAGTTTGTTTGTTTGTTTGTTTGTTTGTTTGTTTGTTTGTTTATAATACTTTGAAACAGTTTCTTTAATGTCTTCCCAGAGATTCATGAAAATGAAGATGCGACCATTATCCTATATGTAATTTCTTCATATAGTATAACTGAAGATTAATGCTTATGATTTTCAAACTTAAGAATTCCTTTTTAATTGGCTTTTCCAGGCACTCATGATCACAGAACTTTTTTCCACTATAGATATATATGCCAAGGAATCATTTCTTAGGATAGATAATAAAAAGAAATTATCTTTGGAAGAATACTTCACAGAGGAAGAGCATCCCTATTCCCAGGGGACTATGTTCCAGTGGTATTTATCCATTGAGTTCCTGACCTTTAGTCATGATCCTTGCTTCTCTGCATCCACCTAATACATCTTTTAAGCTGGGCAGGGGAGACCTGCTCTGCATGTTTTACTCGGGACTGAATGATTTAGTGTGTAGGCTGAGGATTACCACATAGGTCTCCATGTATCCAGAGGGATAGTTTGTTTTCAGAACACTGTAAAATACTTCCAGTGTTAACCTGAAGTAGAAAACATAGAACAAATAAAAGTTATTTGGATATTTGGGTACGTGACTCATATCTTCCTTTGTTTACTTTGTTGTCTGTTTTTTGTTTGTTCCGTTTTGTTTCTTTAAGTCAAATCTCTTATATGTTTATTTTTTGGTTCTTGAGGGTTAGAAGTGGAGAGCTTTGTTTCACTGCGCATCTCCATGTAGAGACTAGAGTCTGATACACATTTGTCGTCTTCAATGAACCCCACAGGGACATTTAAATTGTGAAAAGCAAACCCAGGTCACTTTACCTTGACAACTGTAAATGGTTTTAGGTTGAAGAATAAAGGACATAGTTCTATATTGAGAAAACAGGGGATAGGAAAATAAATAAGAAAGACAGGAGAAAAGTCCCTGAAAAAAATGTCTTTCAGTTCTAGAAGGAAATACTCTTCATTTACTTTAGTTCCTCTTCTAGTATGACCAGAGTATCCTCTAACCCTACTCTTGAGTGGTCATACGTACACAAGACATTGAACATATCTTACTCCCTGATGGATGCATTTCTCAGCACCATGCAAATTGAATGTTGGGTATTCCCAGAAACCAGGATTTCTCTTTTAAAGGACAGTAGTTTTGATGCGTAAAGCTCAGAAAGTTCTGGTGAGATTGATGGTTCAGCTCAGAACTCTGACATTTGGATTAAAGCCTTGCAGAAATGAATCTTGTATTTGACATTTAAAAGGGAGGCTTTTCTACAGCTTGTAGTTTCCTAAATCATACCAAAAGGAACAGCCATGACAGAATGGTCTGAGATATCATTTTCCATTCGTTTCTGTATTTTCCCACACACTGGCCAATGAAATGAGACTGGGAATCATTACATACTTGGCATCATAGCAACATACAAACTAGTGAAGCAGTTCAAGAATACTAATGATTGTTCCCCTTTTTATAGATAGAATAGCAAAATTTGATTTGCCAACCACATCCACTGGGATCTTAAAGAAAGCATAACATTTGAAATTGAAATGGCTTTCTTCCTTCTTGCTGAAGATGTGTATTTCTTTGAGAAGTATTTTGAGAAATAGGGCAAGAAGTAGATTGATGTGAACTGCTAAAATTTGAGTGTTGAAAAAGAGAATTTCAATGAGTCTAATAAAATGTCTCATGTAAATAAAACATTTAGAGTCTTTACTCTGAAATGAAGCAATATATCAGCTTGGTAGTTATATTTATAAATCCCCACAAGTTCAAAATCAATTAATATTTAACTCCAACATGTTTGTTAAATCTAGTAAGATGATTCTCTCTCAACATTTTAGAATGGGAAATTTTGAAATAATTTTCTATAAAAGTTACAGGCTCTTGAAAGGACAAAATACACTTTTTCAATGCCATGGATTTGAGTTTTCAATAATGATGAATAGATTAGAGAACACCTTTAAAATACAATCATTTATCTCTGTCTAGATTATTCAAGAAGATTCTTGCTGTACTTATAAATGCTTCCATTTATATCTCTTCTTTCCTGAAGTCATGGCTACAATTAAGTCATTAGTAAAATTGTCATTGTGATATTCTTTGCCAAAGACCACTGAAATACAATGATACAGAACATGTGCATTTGTATCACCTAAAGAATCTAAAATAAATCATCACATCTTTCGAACCTACAAATATTTATTTAAAAATCATATTTGAAATTGGAACTGTACCTGAAAAAGTTGATTGCATGTTTAACATGGTTTTAAGGCAATTAGATTAAAATAAATGGGTAAAAATATAATCACCTCGTGGCTTTCCCTTGGGCTTACCTGTATTTTATGAATTGAACCCTCTGCCACCTCCTTGAATCTAGGCAGTAGCTCCTTATCCACACCATTTTCCCTGTGTCCTCATGTCATAGTGAACTTATTCTTTCATTTCATGAAGAAGAAGGAGACCTACTGTCCTAAAGCACTTTTGATTTTTAAGAAATAAAACTCCTTTTTCTCCTACATAAATGTCATTGCGTTGTGCTTTTATATTAGGGTAGTAACTGCTCTGGACATAAACTGTGATTGTACTTCCTACACATCCCATTTTAGTTATTCATACCTGTACACTCTGTCACCTCCTTAAATATGTAGCTCTCTTCCATAGAAAAGAGCATACCTTTACCAGAATATTTATTACATGGTCAGTATGTCCTAGTCATTATGTTAAGTGCTGAGTATTCAGAGGATGCAAATGACACAATCCCTTGTCCACGAAGCTCACAACTAAACCACCCCAGGAAAGAGGCACAGGTACCAGAGAGAAGGAGAGGCAAGCAGAGTATGTACAGGGGCAACAAATGGTGCTGGAACAATTGGACATCCATATGCAAAAAGAAATTGTATGCAGATCTTATATATTTCATGAAAATTAACTCAAAATGAAACATAGCCCTAAATATAAAATTCAAGCTATACATAGTGAGACCAGACGACCCTGCTTAGAGATTAGTGCAAGAGCCCTGGAGCAGGTCAGATATGAACTGATTCTAAAGGATAAGTAGAAAGTGAAGTATTTGAGGATGGTGGGTAAGGGAAGGGATGCCACAAAAAAGGAAGAGAGAGAACAAAATATCAGGACTGCAGTACTATCTAGCACATCCTGGGAGCTAAGATGGCACCTGTATCCTTGTGAGAAGAACAAGAATGAGAAGGACAGGAATTGATGCTGAATAAAAGATCTTGCATGCCAAGTTAAGGATTTAGAGACTTTTTTTTTTTTTAATGTGGAGGAAAGACATGAAAAGAGCAGTTATTTAAAAGTCCTAAGTACCAAAATGAAAATGAAAATCATCTCAGGCCAAAGATCCTGTCAGTGTGAAGAACTGGAGGCAGAATGGAACTAAACTGAGAAAGAACAATTAGGAGACGGTTGCGCAATCCAGTGGACATGGGCATAGTGAAGGAGAACAGAATAATCCAGTGGCCACAGGGATGGTAAAGGAGGACAGATCTGAGAGATATTAGGAAGATTGAATCCACATAAATTTATCATAGATTTAATTTGGACCTTCACAGAGAATAAATAAAGATTTATGCCTACCAGTAGTCTTCCTTGGACATCTTAATGAATGTGTATGCCATTGAATAACATAGGTGAAAAGAATTTGATGGCAGAGCATAGAGTAGGGGTGATCAGTTTAACTGCTCCATGTTGAATTTGAGCTAAGACCTTCACATGGAGACATTCAATGTATTGAATTTATGGGTTTGGGCTCAGAAGAAAGACTTAGAGGCTTAAAATGAGAAGTACTATGGGGCCCCCGGGTGGCTTAGTCAGTTAAGCATCTGACTCTTGATTTCCACTCAGGTCACAATCTCAGGGTCGTGAGATTGAGCCCCGCATGGGACTCCACAGAGAGTCTGCTTGGGATTCTCTCTCCCTCTCCCTCCATCCCTCCCCCTCCCTCTCTCTCTGGAATAAATAAATCTTTAAAAAAAATGAATGAGAAGCACTATTTTAAGCTGTAGAAAAGATAAGATTTCCAAGGAATAATGTGTAGCTAAATGGTGAGAAGACTGATCTCAGATATCCGTGGAATATATATTGTGAAGATGATGGTGAAAGCTGCTATATGACTGGCTAGAAATAAGAGAGCGACCAGGAGAAACTGAGTCAGACAGAGAAAGAAAGAAAGAAAGAAAGAAAGAAAGAAAGAAAGAAAGAAAGAAAGAAAGAAAGAAAGGGAGGGAGGGAGAAAAAAGAGAGGGAGAGACAAGCATGTGCCAATACTCCATCTCTTGGAAGCCCCAGAAATCAGCTATGTCTGTTAAAAATACATAAATTAAGTTGTATATGTCATGAGAATATACAATTAAACATAGAAGTTTAATTAAATAAATAAATACATCACATGGAAGGCAAACAAAATTTACATTATAGGAGAAACAGAGTACCCTCCATACCATTGATTTCCCATCATACGCAGACCCTACATTCTACTGAACTTTA
Source organism: Zalophus californianus (assembly GCF_009762305.2). Lineage (NCBI taxonomy): Eukaryota > Metazoa > Chordata > Mammalia > Carnivora > Otariidae > Zalophus > Zalophus californianus. The sequence continues at coordinate 129,215,675 of NC_045601.1, forward strand.
GTTCTGTGGCCTGGTAAGACCTCTTTGCTTTTATTTCACTGTTGGGAGCTCTCAGATGCAAACCTCTGTTTCAGTTCTCCCCAGTACAAGAGATGCAGTGATTTAATCTTGCTCCTATCTTTGGAAGAAAATCTATCGGTGTTTGCTAAAACTTTGAAAAAGAAAGTACCAAAGGAGCATTAGCTTTTCTCTATTTACATCCTTCTTATCTCAAGTTACCCTTTTCCCCTTGTTCTTTGCCCTTGTCTTTTAATTAATTCAAAAGGCATTGTTTTCCAAGGAAAAAAGAGATTCAAAAATACTAGGCATGAGTATTTTCCCTGAAGCCTTCATTATACCATTCAGGAGAAAAAGTAGAGGGGCCATCCATTAAAGTGTTGTTCTCCAGAGAACTTCAGTGGGGATTTCGCCCTTCTTGACTAGCATTCTCAGTGGCCATTCACAATTACCACTTCAATGAGATCCATCAACATCAATGCCTACATAAAACCCTCCTCTTATGAAAATCATTGGTCACAAATTAATGCCGCCATTAATAACTTGTATAAAATTGAAACACGAAGAAAACCCAAAAGGATCAGGTTATTTTTCTAAAACAGGATAAAGAGTGGAATGAAACTGACCAATGATGAGAGGCTATAGCATACTGAAATATACTGTAGAGACAGGAACTGTCATTTGTCTTAGGAATTCCATGGGGCTACATAATTTTGTATGTGATGGACATCTTTCCTTTTAAAAGTTGTTTTTTTTTTAAATAATGAAGCAAAAATATATAACTGTTAGCACTTTAACAATCGTTTTCCCATAGCACACGGGTGGATATTTTATTGACCCAGGGAAGTAACAAGTGGCTTGTTCACATGTTTAAAGTGTCCTGGGATCATTAACTTTCATCTTGCCAACGATCAAAAATGAGTATTTGGCTAAATGATTAAAGATATAATTTAATTCAGCCCTGCAAGTAGTGGAGCCAGTCTTGCAATTAGTGGAATACCTCTTTAAATATTGTAGGACCTGATGACTATATTGATAATGATAGGTTGAGCTCATAAAATGACGAGCAAATCAATATTTTAACACATATCTTCTCTGATCTGCATAATATCCACTTTCTGCTCAGTTTTCTGTTTATCTCCTCCTCATAAAGTACTAAATTTAGCAACTGTGCATGTCTACTGTGCTCACCATTTCAGAGGAACCCCTGACAGCGAGGATGTATTTCAGAAAGCTGTGAGACATTTGCACACAGGCCACCACTCAAAGAGAAAGGGGAAGAAAGTGGAATGTCTCCCCTCTAAAAATATTCTGTGAAATAAGATGGGAAACTCTTGGCTTGTGTTTAGACAGAAAAGTAACCTCAGCCACTATGGTATCTGACAAGAGAATGCTGTTACTGCATGTTCTCCTGGGTCCACAGTTGAAGGCAGAACTATCAGAAGCACACATAAAAAAATAAAGTAGCTATAAACACCCTTTTAGAAATATCTGCTCTTGCTTTATCTTACTTCATCATGATCCCCAAATGTGCGATTAAACTTTGGGAATTTCTGTATGCATTAAAGGGAATGTAACCATAAAACCTAGCCCAGTTTATTATAAATCCTATTTTTAAAACCTTAATAAAATCCATTAACATGTTCTAGGATTCCTTGAGCCAGCATCTTGCCCAGTTTTCTTTTCTTTTTTTTTTAAAGATTTTCTTTATTTATTTTAGAGAGAGAGAGAGCAAGTGGCAGGGAAAAACAAAGGGAGAGGGACAAACAGGCTGCGCTGAGCATGGAGCACGATGCGGGGCTCAATCCCATGACACCTGAGATCATGACTTGAGTGGAAATCAAGAGATGGAGGCTTAACCGACTGAGCCACCCATGTGCCCCCACTTTTAAAGATTTTGTTCATTTATCAATTTTCCTTTAGCACTTTGTTTCATTGTTCACTAACTGGAGTTCTTATCACATGAGCCCCATTATTAATCAACCTCGTTTAAAGTCTATCCATTCCTCTCAATCACTAAGCTTATCTTATACTTATTTGAACATTCAAACACCAACAATTAGAAAATAATTAATCAATTAATTAAGCAAACAGTTCTATTGTATTTCTGATTTCCAAATTTCAGATAAGATTCTATTAATTTTTGAAATAAAGGAAATATAAGCTTAACCATTCCTTGGAAATTTTTGATTGCTTGGACTATTATGGAAATCTTTAAGGGGCTATTCAAAAAAAAAGTGTTATTTAATGCATACACAATAATAAAACTTTAGAAAATCATCCCCTGCCCTGACACAGCTATTTTATTTTGTCCATATTACCTTCTTGTTCTCATTCACTTTATTCGTAACCACAAATCTCCATGCTGATTTTTAACCTAAAAGTTTATCCTTATTTTTCTGTTTCTGTATACACTTCTAGACTACTTATTACTGCAAGGCGTGTTCTCTGGAAGCAAACACTGAGAGTTTAAAGCATAAGATATTCATTAGGGGTTAACATCCACACATTTGAGTCAAAGGAAGCAGCATTTCATATGGCAAACGCTAAACAGTGAAGGACCCATGACATGTCTTCTAACTAGACAGGAAGCTCTGAAGTGAGTATGAAATTGGATGAAAATGGCTCAGCCTTTCTACTCCGTCATGCTTAGTCATAGGATTTGGGCTGCCTTGGGTATAGCATGACCTTAGGGGAAGGCAGCTCTTTGAAACTGAGGCCGACTATGAAGGAGGGGTCAACTGCAGGCTGCCTGCTGACGCCACTCCCTAACAATGGGCAATACATCCGTATGTTTACCACACTCGTCATCTTTTCACTGCTAACGACAGAAACCAAAGTCATACTGGCTAAAATTCCATTGTATCAGGCCAGGTGTGGCTAGATGCAAGTGCTCAATCAACACTAGTAAGAATCTGTTTTTCCTTTTCTTTCCTTCTTGCATAGGATCTTCCCTGATACTGAGGAACATGACCGCTCTCAGCTAACACTGAGCTAATTTCCTGGGATTGATACTGATGAGCTAAACGTTCACCCTATGACTTGAGGCACATGAAAGTGGCAAAGACTGGTTCAACATTGAAAAACTGAGATGCGGTAACCCTAAGGAAACAAAAGGGATTACTGAGCAGAGGAAAGTCGTAGAGTCTTATTTCCTCGACAGTTATTGGTCTGAAGGGTGATTAATCAACAGAGCCACGCTAGGCCAATCAGGTTTTTCTACCTATAATTAGAAACTAAGAGGGGATATCCACACTGAAGATTGTTGGATAGTAATGTGGCCTTTCAAAGAGAATTGTATTTCTGCAATCGCTTCTAAATCAATATTACCATGTAGCACCACTCTGTGAAAATCTTGGTCAAGTTCCTCACTTGAAAAACGGGGATATTAATGGTACCTAGAAACAGAGACTCTTTTATAATTGAAAGAATTAGTCTATGCAAATCACTTGGCACAAATCCCAACATTTTGTAAGTGACCATAATATAAATTGTTATTTTTGTCATTATTATTTTTAGTAGTAGTAGTAACAGTACTCGTAGTGTTGCAGAACATCTATTAATCAAACATCTACCATGGCCCAAACAGCATGCTGCATACTGTGGAGGATACCAACATAAATCAAACATAAATTCTATACTTAAGGAGGTTCTAGTCTGCTGTAAGAAATAATGTGCATTAATTATATGCAATGATAGTGTGAAAGTTAGGCTCCAACTCTCAGAAAACTTTGGGATTTAAGAGGAAAGAGTGTTCTAGGGCTCTAGACAAACTGGCTGGGATTCCCGACAAAACTCATGTCTGTAAAGAAGTGTCCCAACAGTAAGCAAGAACAGGGAGAACCTATAGGTCAGATGGACCAGGGATCATTGCACATATGCCATATGTTTAAAGAAATTATAAGAGGGAAGATATTAAAAATATATTTCATAATCAGTATGACATGCTCATCAACCAATCAGAATAAATACTTACCAGAGCTAGGGAAACAGATCTTGGAGGATCTTGCTATGCCACGAGTTAACTGCCTACTTTCTGGATCCTAGCAAAGTCTTAAGGCTTTGGTTCCCAAACATGGCTGCATATTGGAATAGACTCCTTTTTTCTTAATGGTGCTAGATACTGGATTCCATTCTTAGAAATTCTGACTTGGGGTGCCTGGGTGGCTCAGTCGGTTAAGCGTCTGCCTTCGACTCAGGTCATGATCCCGTATCCTGAGATCGAGCCCCCGAGTGGGGCTCTTTGGTCAGCAGGGAGCCTGCTTCTCCCTCTCCTTCTGCTCCTCCCCATGCTTGTGTTCTCTCTCTCTCCCTCTTTGTCAAATAAATAAAAAAAATATTTTTAAAAAATTCCAATTTATTAGTCTGGTAGTGGTCCAGGCGTGGAGGTTTTAAAATCTACCCAGGTGACTCTAGTATGCCGCAGAGTGTGACAATCACTGATCTGGCATTCCAAAAATGAGACCACAAATGGAAGAACACACACCTGTGCACACATGCACACACACATATGAAACATTTGTTATCAATAAAATCTCTTCAAAATAGCTTGCTTCAGCTTTGATAATTTTTTTTAAATTTCCAGAAAAATGGGTCATTGCTATGAATTCATATTCTCTTATATCCCTTTTATTCTTTTTTTTTAAGATTTTATTTATTTGACAGAGAGAGACAACACAAGCAGGGGGAGTGGGAGAGGGAGAAGCAGGCTTCCTGCGGAGCAGAAAGCCGGATGCAGGGCTCAATCCCAGGACCCTGGGATCATGACCTGAGCCAAAGGCAGACGCTTAACGACTGAGCCACCCAGGCGTCCCTTCCTTATCATTATTAATACCCTCTTGTCACCATCTCAAAACCTCTCAGCACCCTCCATCTTCCAAGTTTTAGTCAATGTCAAATTTCTGCCACCTGCCTCTTATCATAGAGGATAAATGCATTGCCTGATGGTTGACACTTTATCTCACAAAGGAGTGTGAAGAGGTTTAATTGCCATAAGGTATTACCACCATCTATGAAGTCATTTTTTTTTTTTTTTTTTTTTTGCTTTCTTAAAGATTTTTAGTCAGGGAAAATCCTTTCAACCAAGTTCTCCTCTCCTAGAAGAAATTATGCATGAAAATTCCCGTTTTACAAGATTTCATTGACACCTCAAATATCTGAAACTGCTCTATACTAGAGAAGATTGTGCTTCAAGCTTTGTCTTGACTAGATGCAGAAATTAAAGGTGTGGACCAATTTTTGAATAAGCATGAAAATTTTTTTTATGTGTGTTATGAAATGTGCCTTTGAAACATCTAGCCAAAGGCTTCTTCATCTTCTGGTTGTTAGACGAAAACATGGTCATCCCAAAGGAGTAAAAAAAAAAAAAAGAAAAAACAACCCAACTGTGTTCCACCTTAATCAGATTCACAATCATGTCCTAATGTAATTTGTCCTAATGCATTTCAGAGGGAGACAACCATTTATGATTCCCAGAGACATGTGGGAATAAATGTGGCTATAGGGAAATCCCCTGGGTGTTCTATATACTATATTTACCAGTTCATAAAAAAGCTAATTACATTTCTGAAAAGAAGGCTTTATGGCTGCAATGTATATTCTAATGCAAAAATCCTACCCTGGCACCCCACAGTCACATGGCCCTTTTTGCTTGCTGTACGCACACTGCATTTTGGATTGCAGTAACTTATTTTAGAATGAGGAGTGTGCACATTATGGTATTAGCCTGATCGCATATGTCAGTGTTTGAGACACAATCCTATTTTTAGTCATTTTACTGGGGGAAAAAATAGGTAACACTTAGCATAGTAATAAATTATCTTGTAATAAAATAGAAACTGATTGGTCCCAGATTTTTTCCCCTGATGCCTATGAAGACAAATACATTAGGTGGCTTGTTAAAAGAAAAATAAACATTTTTTTTAAAAGGCCCACCATATTTTTGTCTCTGAGAAACATGAAGCTATAATAGAGAATACCGCCAAGGGTAATGAATCTACAAGTTTATTTTGCAATGAAATCCTTTTTCATGGATTTTATTTTTCATTACAAACATGTTTTTGCAAAAGCAATGTTTTCTATAAACAGAACTGGTAATAGATGACACACCACCAAAACAAGCCAGAAATGTAAATAATCAAAGGATTTTTATTTACTTTTCTGCAGTGATCATGAAATCATACTGACCTAACATTTCGTCATTTATTTATTTATTTTTCATCGGATGTATTTTTTTCCTTTATCTCTCGTGAATTTTGATGTTCGTTTGTTACTAAATGAGCTCCACTTTGTTCTTCCCAGCCAAAGGTTCCATATCTTTTTTATTTAGTTAATGACGTAGTTTCATAAGCCACACAGCACATCCCAGGATGTAGTAAGATGAGTATTGTTGATCATTGTTTGTAGGGAGCATGACCTCTGAAGATCTCTGGAAATCAAATCTTCCTTCAAAACCACGAGGTATCATGAATTAACTGATTGATGAATCTGATTTGGATGGAAGTAAAACAAAGTAATAGCTAAATTTAAATGATGTGATTATCTCTGTGTACGTGACAAAGCTTCTTGATGCTATGACTAGAGGTATAGACCGCCACTTTTTTAATGTTTGACCTTAACTTTGGTCTCAACATTAGGGCTTAAATTTTAAGCCCCCGACCCCCTTTAAACACTTGGAAAATGAGCATTCTCTGTCATGCCTCCCCACCCCTGCTTACATCACCCACGAAATTCCTAAGTCCTTCAAGTCATATTCTTCCCTCCACCTTCCTCCTCCCTCTCTGGAATCCCCAGTGACTTCTTGGGAGATAATTATTCCTGTAGCTCAGGGACCTAAAGTAATCACCAGGCTTGGCATGAAAAGATGCTGGAATGCAAACTGTAGTGCCAAGCAACAGAGATTCAGTGCAGATATTATGAAAAGGGAGTGTATTATAACAATTACTGAGTGGGCCTGATTTCTGCCAGCCTACAGGATACAGCAAAGAGGCCGAAGCATAAACACCACCTAGTATTACTCATAATGACTCATTGACGTTTGCTGTTTGGGACCCAGTGGAAGCCTTTGCACAAAGATGTGTGCTGTGGTAACAAAGCTTCCAGAAAAGCAAAACAAATCTTATAGACTTTGGCTCTTATTCAGTACATGATAAACTTCATTCTGTGTCTCTCTTTAAAGTTTAAGGTTCCTAGAAGAAGCTCTGTGTAGAGAAGCTGAATCATAAAATACCATGTAAAGTCATGGAGTGCTGTTAGAATAACATTAGCTCAGTTGATTAGAGTCTGACGCAGCCGAGAATGAGGTTGAGTGTGATCGTTGGATGGGATGCCAGTGTCATGCTGTCACAGTCTATAACCCAAATCCCCACTAGCCACCTATTAATGTTTGCTTTTTATCACAGGGGCCAAATGAAATAGCACAGAATCATCCATATAACTTGAGCAATGATTCTGAGAGCTGTAACAAGAGGAAAGCTATCACATCAGAAAAGTAGCATGCATCATGGATAAGATATGACAAGGGAGAAAAGACAGAGATTGTGAATTCTTTGGAAGAAAGTTCCAGTTTTCCAGGCCTGTCCCCTTCTACCTGAGACAGCCTTAGCTTGTGCATTTTTTTCTGGGGTAATCATTAATTTCACCCTAAAGCCAAACGAGCTTAGACAATGAATTATATAGTCAACCTTGTTTTAGTCCATCTGACATGACTCAAAAGTATCAGTAAGCAGATTTATTTTGAGCCTCCTTGATTTCTCTGGAGGTACAACTTGTGCTACTTAAAGACTCTGTGTTATTACATTATTTAAACAAAGGAATGCAACATGTTCTATTGGATGATGTCAATACATAGCAATGAGTGTGGGTAATTGCATAAAGGCTCATTAATAAGAAAAATCATGTACGATTTTAATTCTGATTTTTAGTATATTTCTGGCAATTTTTTATAGGCTATACAAAGTTCCTGGGAAAGGAGGCTTAGAAGTGAAACTTATAGAATTAAAAAAAAAATCCTAAATGATAAATGGGCCAAACTGTTCCACTTGCTCCAGCCCCTAACAGTCACACAGCTGAATGGATATAACCAAAATTATCAGATGAACTGTCCCATGTCCCAGTTGGCAGCTTAAGGCACTGAATAATGGAATCCATTGAGTGCTAAATACATCAATTATCTATTTAATTTAGGACATTCATGGCCTGTTATAATTGTTCTGAATACTGGCAACTTCAACTCAGGAACAAAGTTGTAGTATTAGCTAATGTTATAAGTTAAAAGACAATTGTTTCTGGCTTTCTTTTCAATAATATTTTTTCATGCCAGACATATGCATGCCTTTTGTTTGAGATGGTTTCCTTAAATAAGAAATGTAAAGCCAGGCTATTCATGGTTGCCAAATGTGACCATAATATGCCCTCTTCTCATTTATTGCACTGAACTGATTGTTTAACTAGATAAAATATTCATCATAAGTGAAGTTAGGGACAAATTTGGGGGAAACTTTCAAAGGACAGAAGCTGAAGCTCCAAGTAATTATGATAATCAACACTGCTGCCCATTAGGGCAGCTAATAAACCATTTGAAACAACACCAGGAGAGAAGTTTTTCCTCTGCTTTCTAACAATTCAGATTGGGGCTCACTTGTCTAAATTACTGCAACAACTATCTTGAAACCAGCTTTCTTGCTTTAGCCTAAACAACTAAACGCTTCTGTGCTTTGACCTCTCTCTATTAAGGTTATTTATTACTAAGTGATGTTAGGACGATCTAGGGCCATAAGCCACTTAGATGCCTATTTTTTTTTTTGTAATTTGCAAAAGTAACCTGTTTACCACTTTTTTTTCACTTAAGGGATCAAATCACCAGAGAACTAAAATACCTCATGTTGATCCAATGTAGTGCTTTAAAGATTTGTTTACTTATTTGAGAGAGAGAGAGAGAACCAATGTAGTGCTTTAGATTCGAGCCCATAAGAGAAGGGACTGAGACTCAAATTTTTTTTCAATTATTCTGATTTTGAAACTTACAAGAAATAGTCACAATGATTTCAGGAGTGTTTTCTCCAAAACAGCAAGTGTAATCTTTGATACAACTGGGCCAGCTAGAAGCATTATAAAATAAGTACAGGACTGGAAAATTAGGTCAGCTGAAGGGTCCAGCCATGAAAATAAAACCTTGTGCATGGATATTTTCAAATACTTCCTGGGATAATTTGCTGCATAAATGAGTCTTGTGAACTCAACCTAGAGTTGCCTGAACACAAATTCATTTCACTTGCTCCACATGGGTATGGACTAAGGTAGCTTAGCTACGCTTTACACATTCAAGGAAGAGGAAAGATCCAGACTTTTCTCCAAAACACTGTTGATACCAATTTGGCCAATGAAGTCAACTGGGCACTGAATTCAGCAGGAAAAGAATTACTGAAATTTAGAAAGAAGCTGATTTACCTGATGAGGCCAAGTAAACTGATTGGCCTCGTGATCCCCCAGACATTCGATTCAATGCAAGTAGTATTCATCAAATAACTCTGTAACTTGATTGTATATCCAAATACAGACATCAGTTTTGATCATTCAGGCCTGAGACTTAGGCTTTTAAATGCAAAGTTTCTTTTCCTTGTGCACATAATCATCCTAATTCTCTCTTTCTCTCTCTCTTATTTTGTTTTTTTGCTACATAAGCCCAGCATACCCTTATCAGTTGAACAAGATAGCCATTAATACCCATATTTCATAATTTGTGTATTATTTATTTATTCATCAAATGTTTATTAAGCATCTAATATATGCTATCCTCATTCTAGAGACTGAGGATATAGTGATGAGCAGGACAAACAAAGACCCTGCACACTGAGCTTTCAGTTGGGCTAGAAAAGTGGGCAGTGAAGCAAATAATGGCAATAACTTTAATAAGGATTTTGATCATGAATGTCAAGGTTGCACTAGACCACAAAGAATCATCTCACGTTGTCTGAGGTAGGGGAGCTGGTAAGGAAACGGGAATGATATTAAAGAGAGACTCGAAGGAAGGTACCAGGGTGTGCAAGTGGAGTAGAGCAGTACCTAGACTCAGCTCCTCAATTATCTGTTCTTCCTAGATAGGATGTTCCCTCATCCCAGAGTTTCTTACATTGCAGGGGCAATTTGAGAAAGTAAACCTGGTTCCCTTAAGTCAGATCCAGCTTTGTATTAAGTGCGCTAGCCTACATTGTTGCTGTTGTTTATAACTGCATTAATCACAACACTTAAAAGTTCATACATTTCACATAAAAATCCACAATTTTGGTTTCTCTTGGAAAATTGGAAGCAGTCAAAACAGTGGGCTTACCTTCCTGAGCGACAGTAAATCCTTTGCGACCAAACGTGAGCTCTCTGGGAGAACAGTCATCTTTTACCAATCCGCAGTATGGAGACTGAGTGTCAACTAATACTTCATTATTCATGCACCAACTTTACTCACTTGGATCCCTTTTCTGGCCGCGCTAGGCATTTCAGCTTGTGCCTGGGGCTTAAAGCTACTCCTGTTTTTGAGTCAAGGAAATGTCTAGTATCTCATAGCCTTTTGGGTGTTTGGTTAAGCTGGTGCTTCTTTACTACAGGTTATAGGTGTGTGGATATAGTCCATAATATTTAACATTTAATTCACATTGCTAATATATAGGAAACCTCACCCTGGGTATTTGCTCAACAATTCTATTTCTCTTGTCCATACCTTAGCTACATATTTACATGCAATTTTGTTATTGTTCTCAATTGAACTGCACATAATTTGCTTCTACAAGACACATGCTCAAATATACAAAGTGTCACTTTTAAGTAAAGGGATATGCATGAGCTATAAAGAAAATACAATTTTTAAAAGAATTTAAAATATACTCAAGCTTCACATATTTGTACTTAGTGAATGATCCTGTCAAACCTGCCTGCGCAAGCCAAATTCATTGAGGGATTTTTTTGAGGCAGAAAATTAGAAACTGTCGTCCGTGGATATTCAAACAAACACTATAAAGGACAACACGGAAAGAACAATTTTGTGAAGGCATCTGGACAACACCTAGGGGTACGTGCATATACAACAGAGAAAACGGTAATATGGCAGCCTTAATGAACTCATACACCATGCACTATACTCTTTAGTGTCTTTTTGTGAGCCCTTAAACTGTATATTAGACATTTGGAATTAAATGAGAATCATGGTGTGAGAGAAGAGGGATATTTCAAGTTTGCACTTTTTCTTGATTTTTTTAATAAAAAAAAAAAGGAATAAGCAAGTGCTATCTGAGGGAGAAAAACCCTTTCTTCCTGGCTAAGATCGGGGAATTTCTCATACAAAATGGGTCCCTCTTAAATATCACAGAAGACATTTGACTCGATTTGAGCGTGGAGCATTATAAGCCATCAGGAAGCTGAATGAGCAGCCAAGAAGAGTGAATTGGGATTGAGGGGGAAGGGGATGGGAGGGAGTAAGGACGATTGTCCTTACCACAGAGTTTGGTTCGGAAGAGGGAAGTCTTATCCACAGAACACTCAGGTAGGGGAGGGGAGAGAAGTGAGGCTAAGATGATGGGCCCTCGACATCTCTTCCTCACTCTTTTCTATGTTACCACAGAGCTAGAAAGTTAAAATTTGCAGTTCCTAGGCTCTATTACAACTAGGGTTCTGGGTAGGAATCAGGTCTCTCTATTTATTTATTTATTTATTTTTAAAGATTTTATTTATTTATTTGACAGAGTGAGACACAGCGAGAGAGAGAACCCAGGCAGGGGGAGTGGGAGGGGGAGAAGCAGGCTTCCCACGGAGCAGGGAGCCCGATGCAGGGCTCGATCCCAGGACCCTGAGATCATGACCTGAGCCGAAGGCAGACGCTTAACGACTGAGCCACCCAGGTGCCCCAAGGTCTCTCTATTTAGATATACCTTCAGAAGATCTGAAAGGTAAAGGTGAGACAGAGGCCATCTTCTTGATGTTGATTCTGAAACCAAGAAAGACCATGGAACATGAATGTTGGGGCCCATTTTCAATGGCCAGCCTCAGCATTGCCACGGATTCCTGATCCCTGCAGTGCATCTGTTTGATCTTAAACTTGAGTAGTTCTGGAGCTTCCTTCTCGTTTCGTGCTTTTCCATTCTATCTCTGTAAGTCCCTTTTTGTTTATAATACCTAGAGTGATCTCTATTTCCTGCACCATATTTAGACTAATACAGTTCTATTTCTAGAGTTTGCAGATAACAGATGGAAACAATCCAGTTGGATAGCTGCCTACAGAAGAGTTAGGATGGCTTTGGTCATCATTGGGGAAGATCTCTCTATAAAGAGCACAATCTAGGTCTTTAGTTTAGAGAAGCCTTCAAAGGAGAAGTTTGCTGGAAGTTGGGAGCTGCCCCCCAAAGAACAGTCAAATGTTAGAAGCTGTGTCACCACTGTACACATAGGTAGCAAAGGAAAATAATAATAAAGAAAAATTAGACTAAAGTATTATTCCCTTAGCTTAAATATTGGGTTGGAAGTATGGTAAAGGGAAATCTATAATTTAGAAGCTGGAAAAAAAAAAAAAAGAAAGAAAGAAAGAAAAAGTCCAGGCCCTAGTTTGTAGCTGGCAGAAAAGATTAGGGAAATAAATAGAGCCAATCTGTAGTGGCAAGACTCTAGATTCCAGATCTAGGGGCATGTCTTAACTCCAGATAAGTGAGTGATATATGACCTGACAATGATAGGACTGGCTCAAGAATTAGAATGGTAGTGAGATTAGAGATAGGAAAAGCAATGCAGGGGGCTAATTCCTAGCCATGACCAGCCCAGCCAGGTCTACTACAATGTAAGTGTGCAGAGATTGCATGCATGTGATGCATATGTGATATTAGAAGAAGAGTTACAGGGGCTCCTGGGTGGCTCAGTAGGTTAAGCATCTGCCTTCAGCTCAGGTCATGATCCCAGGGTCCTAGGATCGAGCCCTGCATTGGGCTCCCTGCTCAGCGAGGAGTCTGCTTCTCCTCTCCTCCCAACTTGTGCTTTCTCTCACTCTCTCCCTCTCTCTCAAATAAATAAATAAAAATCTTAAGAAGAAGAAGAAGAGGAGGAGGAGGAGGTGTTACAGCAAAACAGGCAAAACAAGAAGTAAAGGGCTAGTGAGAGAAGAGTGGCACCAGGAGAGACCATGGGCAGTGGGAAGAGGGGAAGGAAGTGTGGGGAAGAAGACCATAATTTTTATTTCAAGAGAACCATTTGAATTCATAGCCAACTAAAAGATTACAAAATTGAGTGATCTTACTCCCTACAACAGGAGAGAATATCCTCCCAACAAGCACCATGGTAAACATTTTCAAAAGACAAGTGTCAGATTATAAGCATCAGCGGAACACTTTTGCCTCAAGTCTTTATTCAAATACAGTGCTTGTTTCTTTCAACTTTAATAATTCATTATTTTGGAAGATATGCCAAAAAACTGCTCAAGCAATGGGCACGGGCAAATAAAAATTCAAAATCATGTAACATAATGCAAAGGAAAGATCTGGATAGGAAAGTGAACCTCTAGACATTGACATGACTAACTGTGTGTGTTTGGATAATCAATGAAATCTTTCTGGCTTCCAAAATTCCTGATGGATAAAAAAGAGAATTGGGTGATATCATCTTTAAGATCAAATAAAGTTAGATTTTAAATTATATACTTCAGACTTCTTTTCAAATGGGCAAAAGAAAAATATTAAATGATACTCATTTCTCACAATGATGCTGAGAAACTTAATCATATGTTGTGGTTGGTAATATAAGTCTGTTCAAACTTTCTGGAAACAATTTACAATATATCCCAGAAAGCCAAAAATGTGCAATTTGACCAAGCAATGCTGTATTTTGGAATTTACTCAAAGAACACCATATGACAAAAGTATCTATCGCATCATTTTTAGTATTGGGAAATCAGGCAACCTAAATATTAAAAATAGAATTCTTAGGTTAATAGAATAAATGTATAGGATTGCCCTCCACACTGGTGCATCCCTTATCATTTAACAAAGGAAGTCCTCCCAGAGCCTTCTCTGTGAACACAGCTGGCTGGTGGGTTTGCTGACTTTCTGTAGTGGGTCCATGCTCACCTTTCTGAGCCTTCTATTCCCTTCCTACAACTACCGGGTACTTTCAGCTTCTCCACCTCATTTCTAGAGGCCAATGTCACGTCCAAGCCTCCAAGCAGCCATCCCATCAATGAATTAAGACAGGCTCAGATGAGCTGGTCAGCATGTTAAATCCTACATCACAAACAGGTGACCACTGATGGTCAGCCCTCCTCCATCCAGCCTTATATCCCGGGCCTCCCGTATCAATACTTCCCTTCAATTTCTTTATATTCTTCCTGTTCCTGCTGGTACATATTACCCAGGCCTTGTGAAGAATTTGAGGAATACCCTGTTTTTACCCATGTAGGAAGAGTACTAAAAACTGGTACTTTTACCCCTATAAGAACAGTACTAAAAACAGTGCTAAAAACTGGTTCTGTTTATTGGTTTAGAAATAGTAAGGGAAGATGGGGGCAGGTTTTGAAGAAAAGGAGCAGTATTTTGTGAGGCATGTGCTTTATGCAAGCTTTCTGAATGCCATCCAGAGAGTACCATTTCTAGTATTCAGGTGATTCTGGGGCTACAAGACTCTCAAGTGCATCACTCAAATATCTTTATCTTAGGTCTCAAGGCTTCTCTCCTTTCCTATTAGACACAACTTTAATATGGAAAACTTGTTGGGTCTGTAAATTGAATATCCTTGTTGATTCCACTCCATAATGTTCAAATCTTGGGCCCAATTTCATTATAATTTGTTTTCTAGGTGCAGGAAGAAGGTCTCTTTAAACCCTTCTTTGAGGACTTCTGAATTTCAGTGTGAACTCTAAGGTGAGAGTTAGATGAGCCTATTATATTAAGATTTTTACAGCAATTAATAAAACACAACCTACCCTGTGATCCTTGTAATGGTATTTGTCACCATATTGTCCACATACTGATATATCCCCATACCTTGTACCCCATCATATTCCAGCACAGATAAGAGTTAGCAATGGTGACACAAAAGTTATCACCACTCTACTTATCACCAAGATAAGTCACTTGCTGCCATCCTATCACTGGGTGATCCAACTCCAGAATTTCCACTGTGATTCTACAATACTATTTTGTTTGTGTTCCCTCAATAGCTGCTGTTAATACAGGATTTGGGTCCATGCAGTTTATTTGGGAGGTGTCATAGGACGCATGGTGATGTAGTGAAGAAGTGAGGAAAGAAATAACGTGAGTAGAAAGAAGTTATCACTATGGAGAACTAAGCTTAGTGCCACTCCTTTAGAGGCTGAGTGGATTATATATCAGATTCCCAATGAAGCACAAGAAAGCTGGCATATCTATCCACCAACTTCCATCTCTCATTTGTTGAGAGCCATTCTTGGGACATTAACTCCCTGAAACTCCTGGCTGCTTCCATAGACAGAATGCTCTGGGGAAGAATGCAGAAAGTCATTGGCTTTGAATAGGACTGTATTATGGGTAAACTAAAGGGGTATGGGTAGAGTACTACCAATGTCTACTATAGCTAGGAAACTAATCATCCATGACACCTAAGTCAACTCATTTCTGAGCATTCTGGGGTGCCTCACAATATTTGACAATATAAAAGTTGCTTAACTGAGAAACTAAAGATGTTTGGCATAATTCTAGGAATCCCTGCAAGGTCTTCTTTTAGAGTATGAACAACCTAAAGTAGAGGGAAAATAAATAGCAGGAAGGCATCTGAATTGAAGCCCTGAATCCCTCAGGGTGTGAGGATGGGTTCTTGCTTAAAGACCATAGAATCACTGAAGAAGGGATAAGCTGAAAGAGAGCAGGACAAGGTAAGTTCCTACAGCAACAAAGAATGGGTGAAAGTAGAGAAAATGAAGCATGTTAATACATGATTTAAACTCCTACTCTCTCTCTCTCTGTCTAGTATACATGTCTCTAGTGTAAGCATGTGTGTTTTTGTGTGTGTCAGACATATAGAACATATAAATACATTTATTATGTGTATCTCCATTATAAAATCATTTATATATGTTTATTTCTGTACTTTTTATAAAAATTAAATTTGTGTGCTTCTTATTAGATCCAGAGCATCTTGTTTAAAGCCCAAATGTGATATCAACTTACCCTCTTTGTGAAGACTTATGATCTACTAAGGGAAATTGGGTGGATCAGTGGAGAGATAGATAGAAAGATAGATAGATAGATGATAGACAAAAAGATACAGAAAATATGTAATGTAATTACATATCATTAAAGTACAAAAAGAAACTCTTATGGCAGTCCAGAAGATAGTGAGATTCCATACATTTTAGCTGAGCTTTGAAAAAACAATTTGGGCATACTGAGATGAGAGGGAGTGGGGAGTAGATACAGACCAGACACTCAATGTGGAGGAAACACTTTAAGCAATAAATTCAGAGAATATACCAACAGAAAAAAAAATAATAACACACAAGAAGGTATGTATTTCAAGATTTATTGTCCCATGAAATATAGTAGAAAATTGGAGTTGAACTTATGTCCCATGGTCAAATGCTTACTGCTGGTGGGTTTGGGTTTTGTTTTTGTTTTTGTTTTTCATTTCTTTTCTTTCTTTTTTTTTTTTTTTTTTTGAGGCTCAGAAGAGAAAACTGTCTAATCGTACATAATTACAGTAAAATGTTAGTGCTAGTGAATGGCCACAAGGGGTATTAAAATAACAAATGGCTATGATGCTTCCTTCCTCCTTCTGTCCGATACACCTAGTTAGCTATTGGGGTAAAAAAATCTAGGGCAAGGTGTTGTCCATCGCTAGTCATTGTCCCCTTCTGGCTGATTTCCCTTTTGACCTTTTAGGGTTCAGGCGGTTCCCAGACTTCATTTGCACACCCTTTTTTTCTTGCTCCCTGGCTTAGCACTCAGTGTTTCCACAGCAGATTAATGACAGCTAATAATATCTGATATATCTGGACATTGCCACATAATGAGTTGTAGTCCCACTGGGTCCCAGAAGTGTCACCACTAACAAATTCACCAGACCTGCGCATAATTAGCATGTAAAGGGAGTGATCGCACAGTAAATCTGTAGGGGAAGATGGATAGCCCAGGAGAGAAAATATAAAAGGGGAAAAAAAAATCCCTCCTTATCATGCCTTACTAAATATATGTTTCTTGGCAAGAATATTTTCTTGATAACAAACTGTGGACAGGTTACCTTTACAGTAACATTATTCCTTCCATGGCTGATAGGCAGAATTTCATTATGTCACTGCTAATGTTTCAATATTTCTGCAAAATGTCACCGTATGTAAATGAGGAGAGGTTAGGGTTTCCCTTGCAGTTTTCTTTAAAGATTCACGGTCCCCTTTTCATTGTGGCTTTGGTGCTCCCTTACACACTCTGTGACAGGCTGGAATTTAGTGATGAAACACGCAGGAACTTTGCCCTTACCTTACCCAGACTAAATGAAGTGATGGATATACTCACAGTCCTTGCCCTAAAAGCTACAAATGTAATATAGTCATTGCCTGAAAAGCTACAAATGTGACATATGTTTAGGAGGGCAAAATAAAGACAGAGAAGGAATCCAGAAACCCACAGTGTGCTGGTATAATTATCAACTTGGATATGTATTTCTCACATGATACTGAGCATTTAAATCCACATGGCAATTTTAGGATTTGTCTTATACGATCAGAACAAAAATGGGAATGTTTCTGATTATGCTTGGTATGGCTTGAGGGCTTTGCCATTGATCCTTCAAACCTAGTACACGAGTCTGTGCTAGAGGAAGGCATGCTACCTGCAAGACAAAAATACAGCTAGGGAAATAAGCCTGTTGAGGAAGACACTTCTGAAATTTGGGTCAATTCTCTTACTATAAGAAGATTGTTATGACACTGAGCCAAAAGGCCGAGGTAGGAGTACAAAGTTTTTGAAAAACAGGCACAGAGAGAGCACTTCTGCACTTTGCCTCAGAGAAAAGTGCTCATGGGGGCTCTTTCCCTCTCTTTCATCTTTGGTTTGGGAGGTGCGGCGGTGACAACTCTTGTATCTTATACCTCACAATGCTGCCAACATTCATAGGGATGGGGGAAGGGAATCATTCTTCAAACTGGCATTCTAGAAAGACAGTCCCAGATGCTCAGGACAATATAGTATGCAATCACCCCCTGTAACCTGATAATTACCCTGCAAGGTGATCAATGAGGACCCTGAAGGCACAGGCTCTTCTTCAGCCCTCATCCCTGTACTCAGGTTTCTGCCCCTCACCCTACTGAAACGTGACATCGATGACTTCCAAAGCGGTCACTTTTAGGTTTTTTTTTTTGTTTTTTTTTTTTACTTTTCCTGCTCTATATCTTGAGTGGTTAATTCCAGTTGCATCCATGGTTTCAACCATCTTATCCTGCAAATTCCCACATGCATGCTTCTAATTCATCTCTCTCTCTTGAACTCAAGCTCCATTTACCAATGGTCTACTGAACATCTACTCCAGAATGGCGCAAAGTCTTCTCAAGCTGAACATGTCTATATTAAATGTCCCTGCTAGTCAGAGCAGCCCCTACCCCAAACTTGTCCTCTTGTATTGAAAAATGTGATAATACCTCAAAGGACCCAGTGTCCAAAGCCATTCTGGGGTGTCATCCTCTCCCTCACCACCATATTCAGTCAGTGACACAATTTTCCTGAATGCTTTTCACATCCATCCCCTTTTCTTCAGATTCATTACCTTTCATTTCTCTCCCGGATTACAGAACATATTCCAAATGGGTCCCTGATTCCTCTTATCATTTACCCATCTTTCCCCACTTGCTACCAGAATGATCTTTCAAAAACACAAAAACAACCATGTTATTTTTTCACTAAACACCTTTCAATGGTTCCCCATCACCCAAATAATCAAACTAAAATTCCTAATTCCTTAAAATGGCATGCACAATTCTCCTTTGTCTGGCTACTGACTGCCTGCTTTGTCAGCTTTATCTTTTCTGTTGCTTTTGTTGTTAGAAGTGTGGGATCTCAGGTCCTACTTCAGTTCCACTGCATCAGAAACTTCCATTTAAGAAGATCTTGAGATGATTTGAATGCATATTTAAATTCTGAGAAGCACTAGTCATAGCACACTGGTTCTGAAACTTGGCTGTGCATTGGAATTACTTGGGGAGTTTTTGAAAGTGATGATGTGTGAGTCCTATTACCAGAGATCCTAATTTATGATTTTGTCAATATGACATCAAAATCATGATTACAAAGGAAAAGAAAGAAATTGACAAAATTAGACATCTTCGATGACTGAAAATTTTGCTCTTTGAAAGACACTATTAAGAGAATGGAGACAAGCCATAGACTGGGAGAAAATATTTGTAGATCATCTATCTGATATAGAACCTATATCCAGAGTATATAAAGATAATTCAAAATTCAAAAGTAAGAAGGCAACCTAGTTTTACAACAGGGACAAGGATCTAAACAGAAACTTCACCAAAGATGCTATATGAATGGCCAATATGCACATTAAAAGGTGATCATCATCATGAATCATTAGAGAAATGTAAGTTAAAACTGTATTAAGATACCACTGCACTCCTATTAGAATGGTTAGAAATTAAAAAAAGATGGACTTCCTAACTGTTGGTAAGGATATGAAAGAACTAGAAGTCTCACCCACTGCTAGTGAGAATGTAAAACATTTCAACCACTGTGGCAGTTTGTCAGTTTCTTAACATAGGAAGTGTCCAGTTGCCCCATGACTTAGCCATTCTACTTTTGGATATTTACTCAAGAGAGAAAAAAAAATATATATATATATATGAATACAAAGACTTGTACATAGGGGTCATAGTAGCTTTTTTGCACTAGCCCAAAGTGGGAAAAAAATGAAATGTCCATCAGTTAATGAGTAAACAAATTATGTTATATAAAGAACACTATTCAGCTCTAAAAAGGAGTGGACAACTGTTACACACAATAACATGGAAGATTTCATATAATTATGGTGAATAAAAAAGGTGAATCCAAAAAGAATCTGCTGTATGACATTATTTACATAAAACTCTAAAAAAATGGAAACACATTTAGAGTGATATAAAGCAGATTAGTGGTTGCTTGGTAAGGGGAGATAAGGAGGGCTAGAAGGAAGGGCTTACAGTAGGATCCAATCATCCCCAAATCCAAGATTTTGGGGTGATGGACATATTCAGTAGTTTGAATGTGAGGATGGTTTTACCACCATACACATGGGCCAAAACTGAAAAAGTTGTACACTCTAAATACCGTATGTCAATTATACTTCAATAAAGCTGTTGAAAAGAAATATCAATGTGCTTGCTAGACCAATTACATCAGCTTCATCCTTTGCTTTTGCTTTAAGTATACTTTATATACTTTCCCACTGTATTATGTCTCCTTGAATTCCCACACACCCTCTCCATGTGAATTCTGTCTAGAAAACCATACACATAAAGATTTAAATCACTTTCTATGTGAACTCTTCCTAGATTTTCCTTGAGTGACTTGGAGGGCTCTGTTCTTTATATCTTCCTATATTTATAATGGTTATGCCACATCATTCAAACTTTTCTACAACTGCCTCATACATTAGATGGTGAGATTCTTGGGGGAAGGGACTTAGGATGATCCATGTAGGGTTTAATATTTGGCTGGTGCTAAAAAATGTCAGTGTAGAGAGAAAAGTGGATGACATCAGCCTGAGCCACAGCATGTGTGAAAAAGTAAACTTGGGTACCCACAACAGACATAGGGTTAACAGGTAGTTTTCAGGATAACATAGGTTCTCTTTAAGTATTGGCAGATATTAAGAAAAAAAATTGTTCTCAAGAAAGTTGCTTGCCTCAAATCACCCCAGAATCTAAATAATAAGCACTTTTATCTCCAGTTCCCTTCACTAGCCACTGTTCTCACACATAATCACTGGTATAGGCAAACTTTAGAGCAAAAAGAATGCCTTCTATAACATGATGTCTATTTCTCCTGTTCTCTAAACAGAATGATCTCTTGGTTTTCTCCACATATTTAAGTCTTAGATATCATTTGGGCAAAAACCAAAGTCTATCTACTTCATAAAGCCTTCTTCTCTACTGCTGTTGGTAATGAGTTTTTCCTTTCCTTGATTCTTTAGAGTAATTACTGTATAACTTGATACTTACGTGCAAATTAGGGAAGAAAAGATAAAGAGTAATACAAGAGAGTAAATGATTCCTTTAGCAAGAAGACTGTAAGCAGTCAAGATCAGGGCAGTCTTCTACTAAACCATGAGAGCAGCACCAAGTGCAATACCCTGCACATAGCATCTTTGAGGAAATATAAAAACAATCATTCTTTGAAAATGTGTTCTTTTTTTAGTGTCTTATTCAAATAAATATAATGCTGAAAATTGTTCAAAAAAGACAAGGGCTTTTGTAAAATCTGGATTATAAAAAAATTATTTTCTTAGAGTTAACAGTAAGGATGGCAGATAGATATATAAACCATTTCATAAATGCATCAGTTGTAAGGTAAAACTACCCTTCTATTAGTCTGAGTTCAAGAAAATAGACAAGTATCCATCATGTCCTTTCTGGTAGGGAAGAGAAACATTCATAGGAAGTTAATGAACTGGATACATTCTCAGCTCTTGAGATTATTTTGAATTATTTGTGAATTATTACCTATTATCTATTACTGTTATTATTTTATAATAATAGCTATCATTATTTGAATGCTTATTGCTGCCAAAAACTGTAATAACCACATTTTTAAGCTTATTTATTCCTCACACAGTCCTGTGAGGAGGATTCTGCTACTACTCCAACTTCTCAGGAAACATATTTATATTTGCCAGTATATTAATTTGAATCAGTTCATCCATACTTTATCTTTTCATGCATATTCCCTATCCAGCCAGGTTTCCAAGAGAGAAATTTGAGGCCAAATGTGGCATTCCCCTCCATCTTATATCCCACCCCAAGTTAGCTCATTGCAAAGTCTTGTCACTTGCACTTGCTTTTTCCATTCCTCCCCATGGCCAGGACCATCAGCCTCATCCAGGCTGCTACTGGTTCTCATTGGCCAACCCCACTTAAGTGTCCTTTTCACGTGCACTCTTCACCAATGTCCAGTCAGGCCTCAAAACAGCATCCCAAGCCGTCATTTTTCCTCCAATCACAAATATAGCCACACAACCCCTAAAAGGGTAATGAAAGATTGGAATTGGGAAAATATACAGGAGCTTACATGAAGGTCATTATCTTCATTATGCTCTTGCCCACAGCCTCAAGAAGGTTATATTATCAATATTATTTTTTAAAGATTTTATTTATTTATTTTTTGAAAGAAAGAGAGAGAAAATGCATGAGCAAAGGGGAGGGGTAGAGGGAGAAGCAGACTCCCTGCTGAGCAGGGAGCCCAATGTGGCACTTGATCCCAAGACCCTGGGATCATGACCTGAGCCAAAGGCAGACAACTAACTGAGCCACACAAGAGCCCACCAAGATTATTTTGAAGCCAAAAACCAACACAGAAACAAAATGATAAGGAAAAAGTGAACAGTGCTATTCATCTCAGCGTATAATGACTGCACATTCCCCATGATGAATGCGATCAGAGGTAATATGTATTGAACACTTACAGTGCATCAAGCTTTGCTTGAATTAACTGATGTAATCTCAACATACGTATGAGGCAGTTTCTCTTATTAATCTTTCATTTTACATGTGAGGTTATTATAGCTCTGACTCATCAAGGGACCATCTAAGATCACATAGCAGCTAAGCAACAGAACTGAATTTGAAACCAGAAATACTACTCATGACAAAGCCCGCATGAAGACCACTATATGAGTGGTTCTCAGCCACCCCCAAGTACTCTATTTAATAGTAAATATTTTGTAATTCTTCTTTTGCCATTTTGAAATGAAATTCTTAGATAACATAAGGTGCCTAAAAATGTCATGAAAAATATTAGTACAGGGCGCCTGGGTGGCTCAGTCAGTTAAGCATGTGCTTTCGGCTCAGGTCATGTTCCTGGAGGCCTGGTATCAAGTCCCACATGATCCCGGCATCCTGGTATCGAGGGGATGGTACTGCTCCACTGTTCAGGGGAGCCTGCTTCTCCCTCTTCCTCTGCTTTTCCCCTGCTCATGCTCTCTCTCACTCATTCGCTCTCTCTCTCTCAAATAAATAAATGAAAAATTTTTTAAAAATTTAAAAAAGGAAAAATATTAGTACAAAACTCTAAGTGTAGTATAAAGGAGTAATAAAAAGAAAGTATTATACAATAAAATAAGGTGCACTTTTTTGTGTAAATATCAGGCACAATAATAGTAGAAGACGTAACAAAGAGGTCAGATGTTTACAGCTGAAATACCATGAATGCAGCAGATTTCAATGGAGAATGATACAGATGGGGCAGTCTGGGGGACTGAAGGGTGAAAAGTGGCATCACAGTCAAGTGACGTGATTTTCTAAAATGATGAACAAGCCACTGTAATTTCCAGGTAAAGTGACCTCTTATCTCAGTTTATGTGGCAGTTGTATTCCTAGAATACCCAATGTAGATTAAAATTGAGTGAAAAACAAAAGCAAAAAAAAAAAAAACCCATAAAACAAAAAGCAACAGCAATAGCAACAACTTTTTGTTCAGATGTTACCTGAGTTAGGCTCTAGGTTCAGATGAAGATTCTCGTGTACATGAATTTCCAGCAAGACTAACAGAAGTCATGTGATGCAGGCAGTTCCTTGCAGGGCAGAACTGAACCACACAATGCAATGATAACTAAGTCTTCTGGCTTCTACCAGCACCTCTTTAAACATTGTGACAACTAGAAATGCCCCCCCAAATATCTTAAATGTCCCCAGGGATGGTACTGCTCCACTGAGAACTACCATATTTCATATCACTCTCATGTAAACAAATGGGGTATAATGCCTCTCTTGATAAACAAGAACCAAATTTCTTACTTTCGACTTGGCATCTCAAGCTCATTAATCATACAAACACAGCATTGTATTATCTAAAATAATGAACATCTACTGTAATAAATGAAGCCAACAAGGAATTCAACTTTAACCAGAAATTGATACCACAGAGAAAATGTACCTCTTATTCAGAGACCACAATTACAATTAGAATCCAAGATGCTTCTTTGGAATGGAATTGATAAATCTACTAATCAACAGATACACACAGCTAATAAAGATGAACATATTCCTTGGAACTTTGGGATATTTTGTGTGTCTAATTAAATATAAGTTTTGAACAAACGTGTTACTTTGAAAAGTTGATTATTTGGGGTGTTTGGCCATGCTTGACTGAAGCAACATCGTTGGGTTTAATCCACAGAAAATTTCATTTAGCAAATCTTTCTTTCATAGGCACTTCTTTGTATTTTCTAGCCTGAAAAACTGTGTAGCCATTGCTTTGAAAATGAATGTCGTCTTACTGTTTCTGTTTCATATTTATAAACACACGTGTGTTTATGTATGTATGTGTACACTTACATGTATGTATAACAAAAAGCCTTTGTAAATAATTGTGATTTTAGTGTATAGGCAAGAAATGTCAGGAACTGTTAGATGCCAACACTTTATGTAATGGCTTCCTTCAATCCTTACAACAGCCCTAAAATGTGTTAATAACTTCATTAGGCAGATGAAGAAGGTGATACTCAGAGAAAGTAGGTGGTTCTACCAAGTTCAGTCAGAAAGCAAGCAAACCACAGTCCCAAGCCAGGTAGGATTGACTTTAGAGCCTGTGTCTTTTCTATTAGACCATGCTGGTGCATATGAATCCAGTAATGCTTACTTGGACTTGGGATACTGAATCCTTGCACCAAAGGTAAAATGAAAAGAAATAGGACCCTTCCAGTGAACTTCAAAACCCATAAAAGCAAACCTGCTTGAATGATGTCCAACCATCTCTCCCCAACTGACTATAAAGCCCCTCCTAAGAACCAGGATGCTCCAAGGTGGACATTTTTCAAACTAGTATTTTAGAATTCAAGAGAAAATCTAAGATGAATGGTCTTTTTGGAGCTCAAAAATATAAGATCTTCACTTTTTAAAACTTTCAAAACTGGTTATAATAACTTTAGGAATATAGAAAGTGAAGAAAGCATTAGGATTCTAAGTTATACATATCCAATCATTATCATTACATACACACACACACACACACACACACACACAATGGCACTTTTGGTTTCATATATATACATATGTGTGTCACAAAAGAACCACAGCAGCATATCATTATTACTACTAATACATATATAGGCATATTCATTATTACTACTAATATATATGTGTGTGTAAATATAGAGAGATATATATGTAAACTCCAAAATGCCACAATATTTATATTTCAATAACAATAGGGAAAGTGGCTTTATTGAGCATCTACTATGTTCCAGCCTCCATTCGTACTTTAAAATGGACTTATCTCTCAGAGGAATACTCATAACTTAGTGCTATTTTATTCATTTTGCAGATCCAGAATTGAAGCCTAACATGGCTAATTATTTGCTGACGTCTGCAGAATGTAACAGAACTGTGGCCTGAATCCAACTCTGTTACCCCAAAGCTGATGCTTTAAAACCAGTGAATTATGGCAATTGTCTTTCTCTGCACTATTGTCTTAGTTCTAAAAGGAGTTACATGACATTTCTAATTGAAAAGTGTTCGTTAACCATTTATGTAAACTAAACAAAACCGCTACCTCTCATAACTGATGACAGTCAATTACTTGGGTTCAACATGAAAGGTAAAATAGAAGAGTATATACTTATCCATTGAATTTGTTTCATAGAGAAAGTTTAGTCTCATTAATTTTTGATAAAAGTGGAATTAAAATCCAAGTTTTTAGGTTGGCTAATAAAAAAAGTCCCCAAATTTGTTTTCCAAGTGCTAACTAATAAATGCAAAGTACTTAGAATAGTGCCTGGCACTTCATAAATACAGCTGTTAGCTATGACTGCTATTATAATTATATAATGGGAGCTCAAGCTGTGGTTCTTCTCATTTCAGAGGATGACTTTCCTGAGTTCAACAGTTGTTCCCTATTTCTTCCAATTTGAAGAAACCCTCTGTGCCCTAAATCCTGAATCAAACAATGATCCTTTAACGAATCCTAAATAGCCATACACTTTTAAGCTCAAAAGCCAAACTCATGGGAAAATTATAAGTCAGAAAGTTTAATTTGTATTCTATTGACAAAATGACTGGCTGATCAGTAGGGTAGTTCCCAGAATTTGAGTAAGTAGCAAATTCTTTAAAAGGAATTTCAAGATGGCTCTGCCATCACATGGTCCTAAAATATAAAAGCACACAAAGTGGGTCTTTCTTCTGGTAAAAGCCACACATAAGAAATAGGCATATGATAATATTCTTGGAATGTGACCTCATAGTAAGAATGCCTTCTTTTTATCTCAAGTTTGCAATTTTGAAAACAAAATGCATCATTTCACAACAGAAAACCACTGGGGATGATAAGGGGCATTAAAATATGTTCAAACAAATTAATTTTGTTTAATATGTTTTGACTCTTCCATTTTTGTTTCCTTCTCTTGAACATGTGGCCCTTTGTTTATAGCTGTTGCACGGGAGAAAACAAGCGCCTTATGTGCATGAGAGATCTGTCATATGATTACCTGGAGGAAATTAAAATGATACACAATGTAATAAGGCAAATGGAATGTTGAGCAATTATTCAGGAAATCTGATTGGCCAATGTACAGGGCCATTAGACATTCCATTCTCAGTGAGATCTTGTACTACCCTCGGAGATGTGAAAAAAAAAATCTCCTTGCCTGTAGAACCCCCATGGGAAGTCAATGCAAATCAGTGTACTTCCTCTTGTTCTTGCTCTGCATAAAGGACCTGAAGGGCAAGGACCATGTGTCACAAAACACCACGGGAGAATATCATTACTACTACCAATAAGAATAAATGGAACCTTGGCATCTATAAGGAAGTCCTGGGAGGTATATACATTTTTTCTCAGCTTTTAAAATCAATAATAAGTATCAGGGCATTTTCTCAGGATTAATCACTAGCTGGAATTTTGTTACTTTGATATGGAACAAAGTCCAGTCATTATTCCTGAAGCAATTCTCTGCCTTTCAGTCACTGATAGGGACAAATATGTGGATCATTGTTCTATCTCAGACTCAAGGATAATGCCACAAAGATGCCAACTAGGGCACTGAATTTCAAACAACTACAATAACAACAAAAAAAAGGAAGAAAAGGAAAATGGAGAAAGAATTCCTAGCCTCTTCTGGGTTATGGGAGTCAGAATTTAATACAATATACCAGGTAAATATTTTAAGAATCTTACAGTGCTTCTGGGTAGCTACAAGTCCAACATGTTGTGAAGAGTAGATTTACAGCTGCCAGCCTGCCCAGGCATCTTTTGTTTCAGTAGTGGGTCGAATAATTCCAAGAAGATCAAAAGCAAATAGCATCACGTGGCTCCTTGCCAGATGGTTAGCCACTGCTAGGCATCGACGTTCACCTATGGGGGAAGAAAAAATTCTGTTAGGGAGGAGCTTATTAACAGGAGCAATTATTCCCACAGGGGTGAACATACATGCGTGTACTTCCTCACCCGAATACGGGTGTAGTGGAAGAACTGATAATTTCGGGTAATTTCAACTCTATATGAAGCTCAATGAGAATGTTCAGCAGTCATTGAATATGACATCAGGCATGCCGTTTAAAGGTTAATGTTTCCATATGACAATTGCATTAGTTATTTATAATTACATATATCCATACTTGTAAAATTACTTAGACACCTTCGATAATTCTTCAGCCACATTTATTAAGGATTAAGGAATTAGCATTTGTGTTATTTTTCTGCTACACTGAGGGACTAATTTGATTGTTGGGAGTATCTCACTGCAAAATGAAGAGGTTATGTAAAGGGTTCTTCACACAAATACATAGCTCACTTTAGAATCTGTGATTTCCCCTCCCCAAACTCCACCTGACTTTCTAAGTACTTTTCCTTTTTTGGACTAAAGTATCCACACACAAGTCCAAGTCCATACAAGGGGGCAAACACTAATAATGAGAATGGATATGAATGTTCTTGGGTTCTTGTAAGCATTCGCTAATGCTCATTATTGCTATTATTTACTGAGTTGCCTTTTATGTGCCAAGCTTTGGGTCCTTCTTCTTTTGTTTATTTCTAGTAGTTATTTCCAATTCTTACCATAATTCTGGCACATGGCTATTTTTATCCCCTGTTAATAGATGAAGAAGCTGAAGCTCATAGAAGTTAAATTTTTATCTAATTTATCTACTTCGAAGAGGTATCTTCTTCCTCAATCACACTGACTCCTTTCTATCATCTTCAATCATGCCATCCCCCCCCCTACTTCTTTTTCTCAGAATTCTGTTCATCTCTCTGTGAGGCCAATCAAGAAGATGTCCTCAGTTTGGTCATCCCCTGAGTTGTCCTTGGCTGCATTTCTACTGTAGTACTGTTTTCATTCTGCCTTGGTGTCTTTCTAGTCTAGAACAGCATAAGAAACTTTCCAACAGCTGCTGCTGTTGGAAACCTGCTGACCTCCCACAGGAACTAAATCAGGGCTCTACTTCACATCGATTCGTGAATGTTTGATGAATCTGAAAACCAAACTCTAACAAAAATCTAAATTAAAATTAAGCTTTGCATGGCATCCAAGAGTAACACTTAAGTGTAAGTGAAACTCATTGCCCATAATTTTTTGGATGTATTTATTGCAAGTGGTTCTTGGCCTACTTACTATACTGATTGCCTCAGCTCTCTATCTTACTTAAATTTTGTTTTCCTAAATTGGTGAGCATTTCCATTGCTTTTAAATGGCAAGAGATATGTAATTTCTTCCTGTTTGCTGTTTTAGGATACATGTCTTTAAAACCAAATTTTTGGTGGCTTTTATTTTCAAGTTATTTTAGCTAAAGAACTACTGCAGAGTTCACTTCTGTCATAATATTTTGCTTGTTCTAAATCTACCTCTGATTTCTACCCTAAAACTCCAATTTGAGGTTTTGAGGAAACTCGGATGTTTTTACCATGGGATTTATTACTGGTTTTTAAGATGCATAATGTAAACATTATTTAGAATTTTACTTTTTTTTTTAAGTTTTACTTTCCACTGAGTTCTGAGTTAGTATTTTCTACATCATTAATAGCAAGGCTCATGTGATAAGGTCAATGAATAACCTACATAGAACTTTTACATCCTGAGAAGAATAATATATTGTATCTTGCATCCCAATTAGGTGGAACAAATATGGTACAATTTGTAATTATTATAACCATTACCATTATTTTTAATGAATCCGTTCTTGAATTAAGGTTCTCTTTCATTTATTCACAGTATTGTTAAGAACTGTTATAAAAAATGAGCAAAGCTTTCAACCATTTATAATAAAAGCTGAATGACTAAACAGACCTACATTTTTTTATTTGCATTAATGAGCTCATCCTCAAATATATATGCAATAATACATAAAATTAAGTTATAAATGTGGGGATGTGCTCCAAGTCACCATGAAAATCTGCATGTAAATGCATAATAATCACAAATCTACAATATTACAATATTAAAAAATACCCACAATTAAATTATCATGTGGAAATAATCATAATGTTATTGGAAACTCAATTATTGTGGCAACCCTTGTCGGGGAATTAGCAGAGTATGGCAAAGGCAAGTCAGACCTGAATTCATCAAATATATATTATCACAATATTACATGTTCACTTCGATTCCATGCAAAGACAAACATCCCCTCTCACTAGTATCTGCTCAATGCATTTGTATTATTCATGAACAACTCTGTGATCTATTATACATACAAAACTGATTGTACGCTTCTTGCCTCAGGCTACGATGCAGAGACACAGAATTAATTTTATTATATACACATGCATGATAATTGTGAAGGATTTGGTCAAATACCGAACTCTCCTCCTGTGGCCCATGATTCCACTTTCCAAAAAAAAAGGGGGTCTAATTTCTCTTTGGGACCATGAGACTCTCATTTAGAGTAGAAAGTTCCTGGGTACTAATGAGCCCCAAACTGTGAAGAATAGTCCATATACTCCTCGCTGCCAAAGAAAAATTTCCTTTTGTTGATACCCTAAAAACTTCAGTCAAGCAACATAATTAGGACTGCTTGGGAATTGCTCAGTGTGGGTAGCCTATATCCGCCCAGTTTCCCTCTGCAGGACAACCAGGTGAGTTTCTGACACTAAGGAGGTTTAAAGCAGGTTTAAAGGTAACATCAATTTGCAACTTTAAGACTGGCTACTTCTTCCTCAGCAGGTACCTTTTCCTGTGCTAGCGCTCATTATAAAAGGTCCTGTTTCCTTGCCTCAACTGTAAATTCCTTGAAGGCCTTGTTTATTTTGATTTTTTTTTCACCCTTCTGTCCTCCGTGCCTGGAAGATTATTAGGGACATAGGAAAAAATAAATACTTTTTCATAAGTTTAAGAGATTATTCCAGTGGTGGTCCATCACAATCTTATTTTCTGGATTGTTCCATACTGCTACCATCCAATAAAAATACAATACAAGCCAAATGCAATTTTAAATTTTCTGGTGGCTGTATTTTTAAAAATGTCAAAAGAAACAGGTGAAATTAATTTTAATAATATTTTATTTAGTGCAATATTTATTTAGTCCAAATCTAGTACTTTCAATATACACTCAATATGAAAAGTTATAAATGAGACAATTTATTGTTTTGTATAGAGTCTTCAAAACTTGGTGTGTATTTTATTAATTACCAGTATGTCTCTCTTAGGACTGGCCACATTTAATAGTTCAGGTCCATGTGTGGCTAGGGGCTACCATATTAGACTGTGTAAATCCATATGCTGGTAAATTCACTGACACTGAACAGTTAAGCTAGTTGAAGTGTGTGTATCCCATATGTGCTGATTGTCAACTGCTTTCCCTTTTCAATTGACTTTCTTTTTTTTTTTTTTAAGATTTTGCTTATTTGCTTATTTATTTGACACACAGAAAGAGAACACAAGCAAGGGAAGGGGCAGAGGGAGTCAGAGAAGCTGAGCGGGGAGCCCAATGTGGGACTCGATCCCAGGACCCTGGAATCATGACCTGAGCCTAAGGCAGACGCTTAACCGACCAAGCCACCCAGGTGTCCCTTCAATTGATTTTCGATGCCGTGTGATACAGCTTCAGGTACACAAAACTTTATTCTAGAAGAATAACTAGATATTAGAGCAAGTAAAAATAACTAACACATAGTAGAATAATTTCCGTTGTTTTTGTTATAGACAACTCTTCTAGAAGTGGCAAATGAGGAGTCAGTCTTACACACAATTTATATTATTTTTTAAGATTTTATTTTGTTTGTTTTGTTTGTTTATATTTGTTTGAGAGAGAGAGTGATCAAGAGAGAGTGAGCATGAGAGGGGAGGAGTAGAGGGAGAGGGAGAAGCAGACTCCCCGCTGAGCAGGGAGCCAGATGGGGGACTCGATCCCAGGACTCCGGGATCACGACCTGAGCCAAAGGCAGACATTTAACAGACTGAGCCAGCCAGGCGCCCCCACAATTTATATTATTATAATAATATGATGTCAGTTGTATACCATTTCTATTATTTGAGTAAAATGGGTGTATAGAAGGAAGTGTGATGTCAGAGAAAGTGACAAATCTGAGCAAAATCAGACAAATCTGAGCGAAATCACAACTCTGTCTTTGGGCCATATCTCTGAACCTTGGTTCCTAAACTATAAGGTGAGGTAACAGTATCTAGCTTTTGGGCATGTTGTGAGAAATAAATGAGATAAAAAGTGCTTAGGACAGTGGCTAGCAAACAGTAGGCACTCAATAAATGTTCACTATTGTTATTTTTGTCATTATTTTAATGATTATTTAAAGACTCCTAACATGGGCACCTGGGTGGCTCAGTTGGTTGAGCGACTGCCTTTGGCTCAGGTCATGATCCTGGAGTCCCAGGATCGAGTTCTGCATCGGGCCCCCTACTCGGCAGGGAGTCTGCTTCTCCCTCTGACCCTCCCCCCTCTCACGCTCTCTCTTTCTCTCATTCTCATTCTCTTTCTCAAATAAATAAATAAAATCTTAAAGACTCCTAACATGTCACCCGCCTCTTTCAATGTAAGTCTTACTTACAAATAAGTAATGAGAATGGTAAAAACTGGTGCTTCTGGATCCCAGCTGGAGATGAGCCATTGCAACTTTGGTAAATGTGTGTGGAAGAGCCACAGAGCACCACATGCCCCCTCTCTGAAAATAGATGAGAAATTCAATTTTTTGAAGAGTGTTTTTTCAGATCTTCATTGATTAGGACCATCATAAAGAAAGATCTGTTTGAGGCTAATAAAGAAAAAGTCCTCCGTTTCATGGCTGATGTTCCAGTAACTCAGAGATTTGTACAAAAGGTAATGAGCATTCCATTTAAAATGTATATGCCTGAATTTCTTGTTTCTAAGTTATGGGATACATTTGAGCATACCTTTTCTTTTTTCTTTTTTTTGTAAGGAAGCACAGTTAAGGTATATGTAGGATGAACACTGTGTAGGGCTCCTAGGTGCCTCAATCCATTAAGCAGCGACTTGGTTTCGGCTCAGGCCGTGATCTCAAGGTTTTGAGATGGAGCTCTGTGCGTCTCTTCACTCAGCATGGAGTCTGCCTGAGATTCTTTCCTCTTCCTCTGCCCCTCCCCCCATTCACGCGCTCTCTCTCTCTCTCTCTCAAATAAATAAATAATATCTTTAAAAAAAATAAAGAGAAGATGAACACCCTGCACATTCCTAATGCAACAATGATTCTGTTTTCTGCCTTTTTGCCTAGGATCACACATGGAGAACAGACAAGTATTGACTGAATGAAGAAATTGAGCTTTCAACAAGCAAATGACTGTGTGAGGATTTCTTGGAAATTTTAATAGACAATTTGAAATGCCAAGAAGTTACAAAAAAAGTCTTTAAATAATGTTTGTTCCAATTAGACCCTTCGTTATTTTTTTTTCATCTCCTTTAGAGTGTGAACCTGTCACCACCTCCCTCCTTAAACTTTTGGCGCTCTTATGTACCTAACAATGTGCATTTGAAAAAAAAAAATCGTGCTGGGGCAGGGGCTAGGGAAGGGGCATAGTGTCCAATGTTAAAATCTGTTTAAAATCATAGATTCAAGTGTTATAAAGTCAAAGCTACTTGGTCCTGTTTCTTATAAGCATATGCTTCAATGGGCTTAATCATGGTTTGCTGTAAAACATTTATAACCACATGCTCTAAAGCACTGCTGATATAATGAAGCTTTTCTCAACAAGTAGCAACATAATCATGGCCAAGGTGAGGCTCAGGGAGGAGGACTTAGGAGATCGTCCCTGGAATTTATTTGCTCCATAACTTTCTGACAAGCTCATTCGCCGCGTCTCTAACTTTATGCGAACTTCAAATGTATGAAATGACCCTGCAAATTAATTTTTTCGGTTTTCTTTTACCTTTGGTTCTCTATATTAATGAAATTTAGAATCTTCCATAGCTCCCCACTCAATGTATCTCATGTGCACACGCTCTGCAGTCTCTTTCTAACTCCTTTTATTTTGTGAGCAAGTTCATTTCAAGTTAGCCTTGAATAACCCAAGGCTTCTTATTAGCTCCAGACATTCAGATGTTCAGAGAGAAGACACACCTCAAGGTTCATGGCATAGATGGTTATCAGACAGGTGAGGCAGCTAATGATATGTTTGTATCTGTTGAATGATATTTGTAAATGCTGTGTCTAGAATGTGGCTACATTTTGACTAATGTGCTATAATACTCAGAAAAAAACTTGTTTTTTTTACATTTCCTGGTTTTACAATGTGAAATAATCATTCTTTGCCATGCCATGATGTATTCTGTTCCCCTTTCTACAGTTTGCTTACTAATAGTCTCTTTTATATACAGTCAGCTAGGGGTAATAGAAAAGAAACTTAAATACACTTCTATTGTTGGACAGAATTTTCTCTTTCCTCCCTGGAAGTCTATCTAGCCCAGCGCTCTCTATAAGAAATATACTATTAGTCATATATGTGAGTTACCAATGTAATTTGAAATTTCCTAGCAGCTACATTAAAAAAGGTAAAAAGAAACAGGTGAAATTATATATTAATTATATATATATAAAAAATATATAAATATATATCATATATATATTTATTTATATATTTATATATATTATATATTTATATATATTATATATAATATATATATTTATATATTTATTATACATATATATTTATATATATAAAATATATAATAATATATTTGATTTAACCAAATATACCTAAAATGTTCTTGCAACATGTGATCAATATGAAAAAAAACTAGGAATGAGATATTTTATGTTCTTTTTTCAAAATTCTAACTCTTTGAAATCCTGTGTGTATTTCACACTTACAGCACATCTCACCTTCCAAGCATTAATTACTTTCCAAGTACTAGTTACTTTCCAAGTGCTCGTCTGTGTGTATGGTTGCCTGGTGGCTACCATATTGGACAGGAAGCTTCTCACCCAACTATTTGGCCTTTCCGAGCCTGAACTGCAGGATGCTGCCACCAATAAATGAAGCAAAAGCTTTCTTTTCACAAAGCCCTACTGCTGAATGCTGACTGACATTTGAACAAAGAAAATGTCCTTATATTTAAGCATTGCAACTATTACTTTTCTAATAACGCACAACCCTTGGGTCACTTTACGCCATTTCTCATGATTTGCATTAGGTGTTCTTTGAGACACAACATTAATCCAGTAATAATTAAAATGATATACTGTACTATTAACATTCTCAAATCTTTAAAGCAAAGTGATCTATGCCTGCAGCACTGCCCAGGCTGGCTAATTAAACAGCATACAGTTGTAAATGGCTATTGTAAGCAGTTCCCTATTTAAAAATACAGCTCTGGGAAGTGCAGTTTATAGTGACAGGGGCGCTATGGGATTGAGCAGCTTTGAGCAGAGGCCTATGCAGCACAAATTGAAAGTTGTACTTGAGAGACTGGTATCTGGTTTTGCTGTCAGGATGGAGCTTTGGTCACAAATGGGCCTCCTGTTGAATGGCAGACTGTGGGCCCGTGCACGCCAGACACACCACGGGGGCTGAGGGTGCAGGATGGCAGCGCTCTGGGCATGGAGTCATTGCCTTGTTCTTTCACATGTGAGTCAGCATTCCAGGGCAACACCACCAACTGTCCCAACAGGAGCAACACTGCTTCCACTCCACCCAGCAACGTCTAATCTGTCGTGATCCATCCCTGAGCCAAGGGATTTAGGTGTGTGAACTATAAAAAGACTTGCCGGCATTCCCTCTCTCTCTCTCTCTCTCTCCCGCCCCACCCCCTTTTTCTCATTCTCTCCTTCTGCTGGAATCAGAACTGAATTCTTTGCTTCTTATCCTCTCTTCTCTTCCTTGTTCCACCATTAACAATCCAAGTGAATCACTTCTCAGACTTTTTACACTAACCTTTCCACTGTTCTGAAGAGGAAGCCGTATTTGAGTGACCTTAATTCCTTGAAATGGACTTTAAAATGTGAGCCCATCTACATCCACAGAAAGGGAGTGGTAACATCTTTTGTACGTTTCACTTCCTCTCAGGACCTCACTAGAAGAGCTCAGATAAACTGTTAGCCCTAGATAAAGCCTGGAAGTAAACTGCATGACACCACCTTCACCAACCCCACATGCCAGTCACTCTGTAAGGATCTTCGTGTTATCAACTATCATTGTCCTTGTATCAGGGGTATAGTCACAGTACCTGGCACAGAGTTCATGCTCGGTCAATGCATGAGCAAGTGGATGAGTGAATAAATTACTGTCAACTCGAAGACAGACTTTCTGGTGATGTCTTTTGAGGCTTAAATTTAACTTTTGATATTTTCCATAATATATGGGAAAATGTAAGAAAACTTAGGTTGTAGAAACTAGGGTTTTCTAGGTTTGCTACTTTTACTCTTCTTCCAGGTTCTCAAGAGGAGAGGTCAAGTGAAAATACGTTTGCCTAGATCAACTATGAAGTAGAATTAAGAATAAATTATTTACGTGCCAGAAAAAGAATTAGACCTGTTGCCTAAGGATGAAATCGTTGAAGAGGTAATGCAGCTACTTGCCCAGGGCAATAATTCCTGTAGGTACCTAGGTATTCCAAAATGCTATTTTTAAAACATGTATCTGGAGATGTGGAGGGTAGGAGTTATCCCCTTTGCTTTACAATCCATGTAACTTACACTTACCTAAAATTTTTATTTAATCTGAACAGGGTGTTGGAATAGCACATTCTATATTCCAGAGTATGACTCAGGGGGCATTACAGTAAACTTTGGGTGTGTTCTAACACACAGCTCTCCAATGCCTTGACTTGCCCAAAAGAAGAGTGAGCTGGTCACCAAACAGATGCCCTATAGTAATTTGATGAATCATACAAGATCAAACTCTAACCGCATTTTATAAATACATTATGGACAATCCTATCTGATCAGAGTAACTCTAATTTCCATAGTTAAAACTGCCAGACCTGTCAGGGTGGTTACATTTAAGTAGTGGAGGATGTGGTCACATCTAGAACTGACATTGATCGTGGGCTTTCCCTGCCAGCTACTTTGCATAGTTCAGCAAAGGGGAATCGTGAGGTTCCACCCGGGCATCAGTCAGCACGATGCAGATTGTGGTTGCTGTGGAAAATATGACTTAAGACAGCAGGAAAGAGCTGAGGAATAAGGAGAATGAGAAAGCCCAAGTAATAATACTTTTATCAGACAAACTAGACTTTTTTTCCTTGTATTGTTTTTATCCTGCTTTGGTATCAGGGTAATACTGGCCTCACAGAATGATTTTGAATGTGTTTCCTCTGTAAGATTTTGATAAAGATTGTCATTAATTATTTATTTTAAATGTTTGGTAGAATTCACCAATGAAACCTGTGGTCTTGGGCTTCTTTGTGCTGGGAGATTTTTGATCCCTAATTCAATGTTCATTCTTATAGTTCATCTAAGAAGATTTCCTATTTATTGGATTCAAGACTCATGATTCGATCTTGGTAACTTGTGCATTTTTAGGAATTACCTGGGTTTGTTTTTTTTTTTTCTCCCTATGTTATCTGAATTCTTAGAATATAATTGTTTATAGTAATCTGTTATCACACTACATATTTCTGTGTTATCTGTTGTACTGTTTTCCATTTCTCATTTTGGTTTTTGAGTCTTCGCTCTTTTCTTTTTCTTAGTTAATGTAGTTAAAGCACTGCCAGTTTTGTTTCTTTTTTTGGAAAAACTCGTCATTACTTTCATGTTATGTTATTATTTATTCTGGTCTCCATTTTATCTATTTCTGATTTTTTTCTATGTTATTTCCTTCCTCTGCTAAATCTCAGCCAAGTTTCTTCTTTTTCTAGTTCCTTGTGGTGTCATGTTGTTGTTTATTTGAACTTTTTTTCTTAGTACAAATATTTATAGCAGAAATTTCACTCTAACATCTGTTTCTGCTGCATCCCATAGGTTTGGGAATATTGTGTTTTCTTCCTCTTTTGTTTTGAGACATATTTTGATTTGCTGTTTGATTTCTTATTTGTCCCATTGCTTACACAGTAGTGTGTTGTTTAATATTTACACATTAAATATTTAATATTTATATGCATTGTTCCAAAGCAGTTAAAAAAACCCGAAAGCCAGAAAAAAATGAAAAAAAAATAAAATCAATGGGTTTAAAAAATATTTAGGGACTGAGGTAATGAAGCACTGAGTAATCGGTATCCTATTTATCTTCTCTAGAATACCCCATTTTAAGTTAATTCTGAAGGACACATAGGACGATTATATATGTAATAGTATTTTATATATTACATATATCAGGTTTATTTTTATTTTCTAAATTTTTACTTAAATTCCAGTTGGTTAATGGACATTGTAATAGTAGTTTCAGGTGTGCAATCTAGTGATTCAACACTTTCATATATCACCCGGTGCTAATCACAGCAAGTGCACTCCTTAATTCCCATTTAAACAATGCCCAAATAGGTGACAAGCACAGAGCTTCTGCTTTTTGGCATTAAGCAAACTATTGTCATATAAATCATTTAGTTCAGTGGCTAAATAAATAGTTCATTTTTCAAAGCAATAACTTTGACATCATATAGGCATAAGAAATCCAAAATAAAGCAGAATGTATGCATCAATGTACACTAGCCTACTCAGATACTTCCTGTTTGGAACATTTAAAAATTATGGAAGAAAGTTAATCATATTTAAGTATCACTCCGTAATTTATAAGTAATACCATTTATTTGGTTCTCAACTGTTATTTACTTCTTAGTGAGGTTAGTTTTTACATAGGACATAAATAAAATTAGTGTCTCAAGGGAAATGAACTACAATTTCTGTGGGGAGTAGATGAAACAAATAGTAAAAACTATAAATACTGTGATTGGTCATGTACACAATCACAGGAAGAAGGAATTTTTTTAAAGACTTTATTCATTTATTTGAGAGAGAGAGAGCTAGAGCGGGGGGTGGGGGAGGAGCAGAGGGAGTGGGAGAGAGAGAATCCGAAGCAGGCTTTGCACTAAGGGCAGAGCCTGACGTGAGGCTTGATCCCACGACTCTGAGATCATGACCTGAGCTGAAATCAAGAGTCAGATGCTTAACCAAGTGAGCCACCCAGGTGCCCCAGGAATTTTATTTTACAATTATCCAATTATCTAAATTTCTGACAATATTCATTGATCTATCTGTGTCAACTTTTGCTCCACTTCACTGCCTTTTAAATATCATCAATATACTATATTCAGATTGTGCTGACTTCGCTCAATAAAAGTTCTTATAGAGACCATTGTTTTCTCCTGCGTGAGAATAAGAGACTCTAAACATTGACTAAACCCACTTAGACATATATTTCAAACCATGACTAAATGTAGTCATATATTTTAAGTAAACAGAAGTTCAAAATAATCTCAATATTCCATATCCCTAACCATCAGTCTCCCTAAAAATAGATCAATATAACAATACGGCAGAACAGCAAACATAAATACTAAAACCTTATTTGTAGATAGTTGCTAGAAATATAACACCTGCCATATATAGAAAGGGATACTGAAAAAAAAACCCACTTTATTTTGTAATAAGTATATTCTTTCCTGAGGGAAAGGTAAACTGAGTGCATAAATACATTATTAGATTAAAATTAACACAATGAAACTACTTCCCAAGTGTCTCATACTCCCAAGTTTACGCTGAAGAGGAAAATGTCCTTTTGAGTAATTGAACTAAAAATCTAATGAATGCAACAGACACTGGATTTTACCCAAATGACATCAAGTCATTGATTAAGCTAAATATGTATGTGAGAAAAAAATCAAAACATGAAGTAAATTGATTGGATGTTTTCAAAAACTATATATCAGAACATTATCATGATTGGGTATAACATCTTGGCTCTAAAAGAAGGCATGAGCTGCACCAAAACCACAGGCGAGTTACCATGGAAACAGAAGTGCCACCATAATTTCACAGACCTCCTTCTGCAGTAGTAGCCCTTTATTAGTCTGCGTGCACTTCACCCCTTTTATCTTCATGGGACCAATCCACAAATATGCCAAGACTATGAGTCATATCCTTCAATACCACATATTCATGAAAGAATCTTCAGAGAGTGAGTCATTTAACAGATGATTGAGGGGGAATTTTTAGCTTGACATTGTGTAATTTTTCTAACAGGAGTATTGTCTCTTCTCCTCTGGCTTCTGAGATGCTCTCTCAGACTCTCACATGGAAACTATCAAAGATTTTTAGCTGACTAACTAAACAAAAGACAGGATAGGTGAATTGACTACACAGACCCAAGATGGTGGTCTGTGTGATAGATATGTCAGTCTTGGAAGGTCTGATGGATGGGAAGACCATTGCCACTGTTGACCTTCTCCCATCTGGTGGGCCTTCCCTATATAATGTACATGATTAGCTGGTCAGTGGGATTTTTCATCTCTGACTCATCTTCATAATTTATATCTCCCTTTCCTAATCTTTTCAGCTCTCCATTCCAGTCATGATGAATGTAAGACAGGAAGAATATTAAAATAATTTAATAGCAAGCTCTTATTTTAAGCCAGGTGTGTGTCATGTTTTTAATGCATATTGCATCTCTTCATTGCCACAACAACCATATGAGGTAAGTATTATTATGAATACCATTTTACAGGTATAAATGTTACATTAAGGAAACAAAACTCATGGGGAATAAGCATAAAGAAATTTTGTTTTGGTCCTTCACATCTTTTAACATGTATGCTATGGAGCTTGTTCTTCCTGCATTCCTGTGGCTGTGGTGATCAGAGGGCTGTTTGCTCTCCCTTCTCCCTGCCTTATACTTGTACTTCTGTTCCCCGTCCTACTGAGTATGGTGTCTGACTCTCCAGGATCGATTAGTGCAATAAACAGGGGAACGTTGGATAGTGGGGGAAAAGCAGAAAG
Organism: Zalophus californianus; assembly: GCF_009762305.2. Classification (NCBI taxonomy): domain Eukaryota; kingdom Metazoa; phylum Chordata; class Mammalia; order Carnivora; family Otariidae; genus Zalophus; species Zalophus californianus. The sequence continues at coordinate 129,256,183 of NC_045601.1, forward strand.
GCGTTATTAGATAAATACTGTGTGAAATCCTGTTGGTTCTCACTGAACTTGGGGCAAATACTTTGTGGGACTTTTGTGGATCATTTCAAGTCCCTTCTGCTACACTGTTGGGAATCCCTCTTTGGCAGTTCCCTCGCTTTAGGTAAATGCATCCCTTCCTGCAATTTACTTGGCCACTTCCCCAGCATATGGGAATTGCTTCTCGTCTTATCAGCAGACACTGAGCTGTCCCCCTGCCTCAGACCTTATCCTATACCCATTACCTTCAAGACTGAACTTGAGGGACCCCTGGGAGGCTCAGTCGGTTGGGCGTCTGCCTTCGGCTCAGGTCATGGTCCCAGGATCCTGGGACTGAGTCCCGCATCAGGCTCCTTGCTCAGCGGGGAGCCTGCTTCTCCCTCTGCCTGCTGCTCTCTCTCTCTCTCTCTCAAATAAATAAAAAAATCTTTAAAACAAAAAAGACTGAACTTGAATCACCGCATTCAATAAGGCGACCCTAACAGTCTACATCAGAGCCTTTCCTGTGTACACAGCCCCATCGCATCTCATGCCTACTGCCATCATAGGATTTATCACAGTGCGTTGCAATTGGCTTTTGTTCCTTTATAAGGCTCTCTCAAACAGAATCTAAGACAATCCTAGGGCAGCTCTCCCATGTAAACAGTCCATACTGGGGAGAAGGGGCAAGACTCACAGGACCCAAGAGGCAATCTAAAATTATTTTCAGTCTCTTTTTTTACGACAGAACTACATGGTCAGAAAAGTGCTGCAAAATTGGTTTTCCCCACTTTTTTTGCAAATCCCACTTCTGTGGCCTAGCATACCATTTTGGTATATCCCATTTATTAAGCAGAATTACAATTAAAGTCACTCCCTTTTAGCATTCTATTATATTTTAAAACATCATGCAAAAATTAATAAAGATTTAGTGGTTTTAGAAGTGACAATACATTTTCTAGCTTTTGTCTGACAAAACAGAACTGTGGTTTTGGAATATGATTTGCTCCTTAAAAATTATCACTGTTTTGGTACTATTGTTTTCCTCTTTCAAAAAAATATTGCAACATTCTACATCTTTAAAGTATTTGAAACTTACTATTTTTCTTAGTAACAAACTGGGCCAAACAGCAGTAAGTTCTGGCATTCATTAAAAAGAAGAGACTATACATATCTTAATAAATGTTAAGATGTACTGCTTGCCTCTGTTGTTTCTTCGAGGGTGAGAATCTCCATCTACTCAGAGAATTCTGATCACAAATATGATTTTTTTTTAAACTTGGAATATAGTTACACATTTCCTAGAAGTCAGTTGGGAAAAAATGACAAAACTAACTAGTTTCTAAAATTTGGGGAAAATACAGGCGTACCTCTGTTAATTTTGTATTTTTATTGTATATGTTCAGTTTTCTGAGCCTAAATGAGTAATTTATGTTTAGGGGTGTATGCGTGTGTGTGTGTGTGTGTGTGTGTGTGTGTGTGTGTGTGTGTGTTGGGTGTCTCCTTGTTATATAAAAACCCAACATATACTCTGACAATTTATGTCAACTTTAAAATAGAGAATTGAGCCAAAGTAGAGACAGTAGAAACATAACTATCTAAAAATTAAGAGAGCAAGCCAAGTTTCCAACATATGTAAATAGCAGATAAAAATAAACAATAATAAAAATAAGTAAAAATTAATAATAGTAAAACAAGAAAAATTATGAGAACCCAGGAGGATCAAAAACAAAATAAAACAAAATAAACATCTCCATAGCAAGAAAGAGAACAGAAACATGAAAGCATAAGAGAGATAAAAATCCTTACACAGGCAGTGGCAGCCAAGACTTTGTTTTCTGAAAGGAAAATGGAGACTAAACGTTTCCCATGTATAATTAGAAAAAAAACTAGACAAAAAGTTATTGCTAACTTCTGTCAGAAGATATGATTTTTAGAGCATTATTAGTTCAGGGACACAAGTCTGTTTTTTTTTTTTTTATTTTATTATGTTATGTTATACATACCCAGTGCTCCATGCAGTACGTGCCCTCCTCAATACCCATCACCCGGCTAACCCACCCCCCCACCTCCTCCCCTCTAGAACCCTCAGTTTGTTTCTCAGAGTCTCTCATGGTTCATCTCTCCCTCCGATTTCCCCCCCTTCATGTTTCCCTTCCTTCTCCTAATGTCCTCCGTGCTGTTCCTTATGTTCCACAAATAAGTGAAACCATATGATAATTGTCTTTCTCTGCTTAACTTATGTCATTTAGCATAATCCCCTCCAGTTCCATCCCTGAACTACACGAGCCACTGTTTCGTTCCGCAACTGGATATGTGATATCTCCAGCAACACTTTGAGTCGGGAAATGGGTTCTCTGACAGGATCTGGCTCTGGATGAGGACCATAAATACAAATATAAAATTGATGGACAAGGAGGAGTTAGCACAGAAAGAGTAAAGGCTGTGGGGAGACTTCTACAAAGCATGCATATAAACCCAATTTCTAAGGCATGTGAAGAATCTAAGAAAGTGAAGAAAGAAGGTAACAAAATCAGTTGGAATAAGAATTGCATTGTAGGTTAAAATAATTGTATAGGTGAATTTGACAAGGCATTTTATATGTTCTAGATGTTCAAAAAGAAAACACGGGTTCTTTTTATTTTTTAATAATAAATTATGAAATTATGAAATAAATTATGAAATAAAAACAGGCATAAGTGAAACAAGAGCAGGTGGATATAATGGTGATATAATTTGAAATACAGGAAAAAATAACAATTTAATATAATGATATAATAATAACAGCTAAGAATGACAGCACAACAATGCAATAAAGTAGTTACCATTATTCTTATTTAAATATGAGAAAACTGAGGTACAGTGAAGAAGTAACTTACCCAAGGTCACACAGCTAGTACTTGGCAGAACAATCTGGTCTAGAATTCATAAAACATTTGAAAAAGCTTTCCATAAAATAGGTGGGGTAGACTCTAGTCTATACACAACAGATGTGAGAATTATTGAATTTCAAGATAGTGCTAGGACTCCAGAAAGAACTCAAGACAAATAAAAAGAGACATTAAAGACAAACAAACAAAAAAGCACAGTGAAGAGAAAATGGGAGATCATTTGGGACCTTCTAGCATTTGTCATATAATAAAGCAAGGAAAAGAGTATATAGATGCTGGAAAAGCAATATATTTAAAAGTAACTACTGTTTTTGGTTTTTAAATTCAACTTGAATAAACCAAATATTAATCTTACAAATCAAAACATCCTCAAATAGTTTTCTTTCTGTGCACAACTGTCACTTGTTTAAAATTTTATTGATAATTTATTTTTCAAGTTTTATTGAGATATAATAGACATATAACATTGTGTGAATTTATGGCAGATGTTTAACCTATGCAATTAAGAGATCTGGTTATGCAGTTTACACAGAGCTATTGCTTCTGATGCCGGGCCAGAAGTCAGCAGAGTGGGCAGGCAGGAAGGAAACATGTTTGTGAAGGGCAGAGGGCAAGGAGAAGTTGGAACCCACAAGGATGAAACCATGTCAGTCTCCCACTGCCTCCAATGTTGATGATAAGTGATCTTATCTGCAGGAGAAACTGATGCCCTTTATCACAGAGCTAAATAAACATGCACGTGACAAAGTTCTAGCAGGAGCGTGTGGAACTGTGGATTCTAATGTTGGCTCATGTCAGCCAGATTTTCAGGAATGTTCATAGCATCTGACACTTCACCAACCTTCGGATCATAAACACGGCTGCTACTGTCTTCCTGTCTTTCAGATCTCAATCAGATTTCCCTTGTGAGAGGTTCTCACTCAGAACCATACAAGGAAAGGAATTCTGGGAACCCAAATTCAAGCTTAGCTAAGGTGAAACAGTGCAAAGCCATCATGATCACAAAAGGAAAAAGAGTCATTTTATACGGAGAAGGCTATCAATACCATTTTAATCAAGTGACCATTGTGATCATCATCACTAACAGATTAAATTGAGATTTTGTGCTCCTTGATAAAATGCAGAAAAATGCAGTATCTCCCCTAAAATAGTCCTGTATTTGTAACATGAATCTATTCATGAGGGAACAACAGACAAACCCAAATAAAGAAATGTTCTTCAAAATAACTGGTCTATAAGATTCAGACATGTCAAGGACGTAAACATCAAGGAGAGTCAGGAACTGTTCCAGATTGAAAAAAACTTAAAAGAAATGACAACTAAATACAACTCATGATTTTGAATTGCATTCTTTTTGCTACAAAGGACATTTTGTAACAATTAGGAAAACTTGAATGGGGTCTGAGGTTTAGAGTAGTAATATATGAATGTCATTATTTTTTCATTTTGATCATGTTGCAAAAATTTGTTTTTAAAAAACAGATGTCAAAAAATATCTGTTTATGAAAATATATGCCGAAGTGTTATGGCATCAGGTTGGCCATATGCTCTCAAATGGGTCAGGAAAAAAATCTTGGGGATTCTACTTTTGCCATTTTTTAATGAAGTTATTTCCAAGTAAAATAAATACAAGGTTAAAAGTCAAATGCTAATAAAATAGTGAACATTTATTCCATGTTTGCCAAAAATGAAACGCTGTCCTAAGCCCCTTATGTATATCATCTTATTTAGTTTTCGCAACCCTTGTGAACTAGAAATATTTTTTATTACATTTTTATGCTAAATACATAAATGTTAGTTTCCCAATGCCATAGACCTAATGAGTACAGAGACAAATATGAACCTAGTTTGTCATTAGAACCTAAGCTTTTAATCATTTATATGATATCATTATCATACATCACATATCAATCATTAATACTGATATTTTTCATATAAAATGACTAAAAGGGATTACCATAATCATATCCTTAATGAAGAATGCATTTCATTGGGGAAAAAAGTAAACGCAGTGTGGAATAAAAGAAACAATAGTGAATATACAAACAGATAGAATAAATTGGTAAACATAACTATGTACTGTGAGAAAAAAATAAAGAAAATCCTAAATAACAAGATTGTTTGAGATTTGAAGATACTAAAAGCAATGAAAACCCAAATGCTTTGAAGAAAAACTAATGGCTAAGCAAGAATATTAAAATCTAAATGAATCATTCATATAAAGAAAATACAATCTATAGTTTTAGGAATGGCAAATAGAGAAAAGTATTTAAAATGTACAAATGTTTTTTTAAAAAAGCAGAAAGAGAGAAAAATGTTTTGATGAGAAAACTAATACAAAAATGACAGAATAAGCCCAAATTACTTATCATTAAATAAACATAAATGAGTTAAACTCATTTGCTTAAATACAAAACTTCACCACAGATTTAAAATAATCTAGCTCTCCATGTTGCAGAGATTCCTAAAATAAACCCACATAAAGATTGAAAATAAAGGTATGAAAGAGAAAAACTAGAAAAATTTCAAACAAAAGATAGATCATATAGCAAAATTGTTACAAAGCAATGGAATTCAAGGAAAAAGCTTTGATAGGGCGCCTGGGTGGCTCAGTTGGTTAAGCGACTGCCTTCGGCTCAGGTCATGATCCTGGAGTCCCGGGATCGAGTCCCGCATCGGGCTCCCTTCTCAGCAGGGAGTTTGCTTCTCCCTCTGACCCTCTTCGCTCTCATGCTCTCTATCTCTCATTCTCTCTCTCTCTCTCAAATAAATAAATAAAATCTTTAAAAAAAAAAAGAAAAAGCTTTGATAGTCATAGAAAACTAGATAATTATTAAGATAACAATCTACCCAGAAATTATAATGGTTACAATCTAGTGAGTGCATAAGAACATGACCTGAAAATATAAAACAAAACTGACAAAATGACTAAGTTCTAATCAGAATGAGAAACATTAACGCACATGTCTCAGAAATTATAGTTCAAGCAGGTTAAAAACTTGGTAGAAAAACAAGAAATTTGAACAATGTTATAAATATTTAAGGTGGAAATCTCAGAGATATATTCTGAGCTGAACAACAATGAAAGCGAAATATAGCAGAGCTTGGGGCAGAATGCAAGGGCAACTTCATGTTTATTTTATATCTTGAACATCTTCATTTTTAAAAATGAGAAATCAAAAAAGTGACGTTTTCAAAAAGCTCTGAAAAAAAGATGAAACTAAAGAAAGTAGAAAAAATGAAATAAAAACAGGTAAGCACTAAAATTAACAAAAACTAACACAAAGGATCCACATAAATATTTAAAAAACAAAAGAAAACAAAAAGTAATACAACAGATAAATGTCAAGCAATACTAGTAAACGGGAAAAAAAGCCACCATCTCAAGTATATGATATTGGTACCACAAAACAGAAAAAAATGTTAACAATAGATTCACTAGATAGTTTTAAACAGTATGCCAATAAATACTGTAATTTTGATATTATATTGGATAAGGAAAAATATAAAGACCACTCTCTTATATAAGGACTAATGCAGACATCCTAAATAAAATACCAGCAAATCAAAGATGGCAGTGCTTGAAAATAAAGTATTGCAATTAAATAAGGTTTATTCACAATATGTAAAAGTGACTCAACTCCAAAGAATCTATTATAATAATATAACCTATTAACAAAATTAAGGAGAAAATACCACAGTCACCTCAAAGATACAGAAATATAATTTATTCATAGTAGAACTGCATTACATTTATGAAGAAAAGGACATTTCTTAAGTAATAAAAGATCATCTACAAATAAACTACAACAAACAAAGTGCTCATTGAAGACATATTGGAAGCCTGCCTGCTAAAGATAGGAATTATAAGAGACTTCCATTTAACTTTGTATTGGAGGTGCTAATCAGTACAATATGGGCAAAAAGGAGAATAATAATTGGAAAAGAGGAAATAAAATTATCCGAGAATAGTATATTTTGCTATGCAAACCCAAGAGAATGTACTTGCAGACATTTAGAACTAAGACAAATAAATGGCTAAAACAACGTAATAATAAGAGCATTTCTAAGTGTCCAAATAAATTGTTGTGAAATATACTAGGAAAAAAAGATAGCTTACCCTCAGTAGGAAAACAAAAACAAAATAAAAATAAAGTGCATAGCAATAAGCCTAACAAAATCCTGAAGATCTCTATGGAGAAAATTATAGAATATGACTGGGAGACAAAAAACTGCTTTTATAAATGGAAAAATATACTACGTGAATAGATGGTAAGACCCAATATCAGAAAAGATATAATGTCCAAATTAATCTCTAAATTAAACTAAAGCCAATTAAATGCCAAAAAGTTGGGGCGCCTGGGTGACTCAGTTGGTTGAGAAACTGCCTTCGGCTCAGGTCATGATCCTGGAGTCCCAGGATGGAGTCCCCCATCGGGCTCCCTGCTCAGCAGGGAGTCTGCTTCTCCCTCTGACCTTCCCCCCTCTCATGTACTCTCTCTCTCTCATTCTCTCTCTCAAATGAATAAATAAAATCTTTTAAAAAAATGCCAAAGTTTTCATGGAATTTAGCAATGTGCTATTAAAATATGATGGTGGCAGGGAGACAAACATGGCCGAAAGCCGTAAAAACACCACAGAAGAATTGCAAGGTGGGAGAAATTTATGAAGACATATTTTGAAGGGATAGTATTTAAAACACTAAACTATAATCGCAATTATAAACAAACAGCCCACTAGTACAGAACAGAAACTGTAGAAAGAGTTACCAGTATATGTATTTACATACGCAAACGTTTACAGAAGTCTATACTACCATATAGTATACATGGTATGTATTTGTATACATGGATATAGTATAAATCTCTCTCTCTGCCCACTGTATCTATTCCTATGTATGTATACTATGTAATTATACGGATGCATACATATATACACACAGTATATACACACACACATCCATAATATATGGAGAGAGAGGCTGAGAGATAGAAGGAGGAAGGAAGGGAGAGGCGTCTGTTTTTGCAGTTTCTCTTGCGTTCCTCTGTTCTCTTTATGTGTGTATGTGTTTATAACTATAATATAGGTGTAGATATAGATACCTCATATGATCAAAGTACAATTAGAAATCGATATGGAAAGAATGACTAATGCACTTATTGGCGATGCAAATGTTTTTTATCTCTGGGACAGAGAAGACTAAAATTTGACCTCACACTGGACACAAAATAAGTGGACACTTGACTTAAATATAAAAGCAAAGCTTTACATTTACATTTTTAATTATAATAAATTATAATAAGCAGTATATTAGGAGTAAGGACAATTTCTTAAGTTAGTCTCCAAAGGCACAAGCCTGAAGAAGAAAGCTGAGAAATTTGACTACCTGAAAAGAATATATCTATAACAAAATATTACATATACATGTCATTCTTGTACACACACATTAGTGCATATAAATAGGGCAGAATATTAATGATAGATACAGCTGGATAAAATATTCATAACCATTCTTTACACTGTTATTCTCAGAACTCCTAAGACTTCTTCTCAAGTTTCTAATGTTTGAGATGATTTCCAAATAAAAGTATTTAAAAGACAATATAAGGGGAATAAAAGAGTAGCCACAGATTGGAAAAGGGAAACAATACAGGGAACCAAGAGAGGATTATTACATATAAGGAAATCTAGTAAATTGCTAAGAGGAAAAAACCACCCAATATAAAAATGAACAAATGAGGGAGGGATGGGGTGGCTGGGTGATAGACATTGGGGAGGGTATGTGCTATGGTGAGCTCTGTGAATTGTGCAAGACTGTTGAATCACAGATCTGTACCTCTGAAACAAATAATACATTATATGTTAAAAAAAAAAAGAAGAAGATAGCAGGAAGGGAAGAATGAAGGGGAGTAAGTCAGAGGGGGAGACGAACCATGAGAGACGATGGACTCTGAAAAACAAACTGAGGGTTCTAGAGGGGAGGGGGTGGGGGGATGTGTTACCCTGGTGATGGGTATTAAAGAGGGCACGTTCTGCATGGAGCACTGGGTGTTATACGCAAATAATGAATCATGGAACACTACATCAAAAACTAATGATGTAATGTATGGTGATTAATATAACATAATAATAAAAAAAACAAATCATATGAACAGGCAACTCAAACAATTTTTAAGAAACCAAAATAGTCAATAAGCTTATGAAAAGGTGCTCAGTCTAACTAATCATAAAAAGAATTGTAAATTAAAAGAATAAACCTTTTATTTTAAAAGTCAGGTGGGATACTCTGGTTTCTCTTCAGATCACACGAATCTTTTGCCTTTTAAAAGTCAGGTGGTTAAAAAGGGAATGCCAACAGCCAAATTATGGAAGCAGCCCAAATGTGTTCATCAATAGGTGAATGGAGAAAGATGAGGTGGTGAACACACACACACACACACACACACACACACACACACACACACACACACACAATGGAATATTACCCAGCCATAAAAAAGAGTGAAATCTTGCCATTTTCAACAACATGGATGGAGCTAGAGGGTACAATGCTAAGTGAAATGAATCAGTCAGAGAAAGACAAATACCATATGATTTCACTCATATATGAAATTTAAGAAACAAAACAAACGAGCAAAGGAGACAAACCAAAAAACCAGACTGGTACTATAGAGAATAAACAGATTGTTCCCAGAGGGGAGGTGGGTGGCAGGATGTGTGAAATAGGTGATGGGGATTAGGAGGACCCTTACCATGATGAGCCCTGAATAACGTACAGCGTTGTTGAATCACCCTATTGTACACCTGAAACTAATAACACTGTATGTTAACTACACTGAAATTGAAAAAGAGAGAGAACACCAAGGGTGTTGAAAAAGTGAGTCAACTACGAGACTGCTACTAGTGGAAGAATAAATTGGCACAACCACATTTGTGAGAAATCTCTAACACACATGTGCAGATGGGGGCAACTCAATATTGACAGCACAATGTTCCAGACATTGTAAAATCAGGAAAATCTTTTCTTCAAAAATGAAATGCCAACTCTTTGCGTTGACCCTCTGGAGCAAGTTTTGGATGCTGGCTGTTGACCGCACACTTTTTGTAGTAGCCAGTCTGAACTATAAAGATGCTTTGAACCACTGGCTCAGTCACTGGATCTTACACATCACATAGATCTACGTCAGATAAGCAGATGCAAGCCAGTGACTCAGCAAGCCACTTGGCTGTTTCCAAATATACAGACCTTTGTTTGTGGGGGTGAGGTTGCATCAGCCTCTTTCAACACACCTGGTGACAGAACATCAAAACCACTCTTGCTGTGACATTTGGCCAGAGTGATGATAGGTGGGATTTTAATGTGGAGGCTTGATTAAAATAATAAGTTTCATCATTGCTATTTGGTTTTGATATTTTAAGTACAACTGGAAAACAGCAGAGAGTATTGTTTCTTTGAAAGTATCACTCATGACTCAATATTTTAAATGTTCTCTGACACCTTGAAGTTTTCCCTTTGTGACAATTTCCCACTCTGTAACAGGCAAGGTATTTACTGAGCTCTTGTTAGAACAGCCCACAGACAGAAACTTCCCCTCATTAAAACCTGTTCACTGTTGAATATTGCAATTCTCATGTGTGTCCATTTGACTCACATTAATGTCTGAGTTTGCTTTCAGCTATGCCTTTTGGGGGGGCGTAATTTTATTAAAATCAACTTATATGAAGTGTTATGTCATTATTTGAGTCCAACATTCATTTGTTTCAATCACAAATTTTATTGAGTGTCAATAAGGTAACCTGTCTTAACCCTGGTGCCGAATATAATACTAGTGAGCATTTACTGAGCATTTATTATGTGCCAGGCATTGTTCTGACAGCTTTATGTGAACGACTTCATCTATTCTTCCTAAGAACTCTATGAGGTAGATGCTATTATTATCCCATTCTATAGGTGAAGGAACAGTTACAAAGAGAGGTTAAATCAGTTGTTCCAGATTACTCAGCTGCAGTCAAGGGACCCAAGATTCAAACCTAGATAGTCTTGGCTTTAGAAAATATACTTCTAGCAGCTATGTGATTCTGCCTTTTGTAAAAAAACAATCATATTTCATATCAAAATTGGCATGGGAGATCTTTAACCCAGCACCACAGTATGTGATAATTTTAATTAAGTACAATAGTTTCATGGCATAGTTTAGCAAAATTATTGGGCCTTTTGCTTCCCTTTGACCTCGACTGAGGTCAATCTGAAAAAAAAATGGTATTAGATAGAGATTAACACTACAAGGTCAGACTTGAGGGTCTTGGCAACAATAGCTGTAGAGTTTCAGAAAGTGGGCAGATAGAATCCCGATGTTTCCCAGCAGGGAACTGGCTGACTCTCCAGTGGGCAGTTACTTGAATCACCCAAGCCGGTAGCCTGGCACAGGGTATGAATAGTGGGATTCTGGCATATTGTAAAATGCTGAGTTGCAGTAATTCTGTTCCCTTTTCTAGCCCTTGCTTGCTCCGCCAGTTCCTTCAGGACTGGGGTCTTGTGTCTCTTCCCAGTTCTTGCAGGGACTGGTGTAGAATTTTTCAAGGGTCATTCCCTCCTTTGTAGTACTTCAACTTTTTTTTAAGATTTTATTTATTTATTTGTCAGAGAGAGAGAAAGAGCGTGCACAAGCAGGGGGAGCGGCAAGCAGAGGGAGAAGCAGACTCCCCGCTGAGCGGGGAGCCTGCTGCAGGACTCAATCCCAGGACCCCAGGATGAGGACCTGAGCTGAAGGTAGATGCTTAACTGACCGAGCCACCCAGATGTCCCTGTAGTACCTCATCTCATCCTCAGTTTTGAACGGCAAGAAGCACAATTTCTTTTTCTTTCTTTCTTTCTTTCTTTCTTTCTTTCTTTCTTTCTTTCTTTCTTTCTTTCTTTCTTTCTTTCTTTCTTTCAAAGCATTCAAAAGTGTTATCAAGCTTCACCAATAAGTGTAGTCAGAACAAAGAGAATAACTCTGTAACACAGATCTGTGGACAATTTCTAGAAAACGCTTCAGATCACTTCATCCTTAAAAAACAAACAAACACACGAACAAAAGAAACCAACACAGAACCTACACTAGAATCACTTCCACTCTCACTTCTTGACTTTGTGCTCCTGCCTCAGACCCTATCTTCTGCCCATTTTTTTAAAAGATTGAGCATGGGCGCCTGGGTGGCTCAGTCGTTAAGCGTCTGCCTTCGGCTCGGGTCGTGGTCCCGGGGTCCTGGGATCGAGCCCCACATCAGGCTCCCTGCTCGGCGGGAGGCCTGCTTTCTCCCTCTCCCACTCCCCCTGCTTGTGTTCCTGCTCTCGCTGTCTCTCTCTGTCCAATAAATAAATAAAAATCTTAAAAAAAAAAAAAAGATTGAGCGTAACTCACCATACTCCACAAGATGGCCCCCCAGTGCCCCTGGCAGTGTAGGTTGCAGACACCTCCTATACCCACAGTCCCATGGAACCCCACGCCCACCACGATCACAGCATTTATCCCAGTGTGTTTTCCTGAATTATTCTTTTTCAAGCATCTTCATCCTGAACTTAAGTTCTTTGAGGGCACAGATGGTGATGACGGTGATTAATTTTTTAATTATTACTTTTATCCTTGGTGTGTGGTAGAGTTCCTGGCAGAGAAAAGTTGCTCACTAAATATTTGTGGAAAAAATCCATAATTTTAAGTTTGAAAATGACTTTTACAATATTACTGTATTTGACCTTCAGTGTATCACGATGAACAGCTATCATCCCTCCTGAACCCTGTTACTGGGGTTGGTATGCCAAGGGAGCTGGTTCATGGCAAAACACGCTCGAGTATCTTCGGCCAGATTGGTCCTGGTACCTGAGTAACAGCCAGGTTACTGAGGGAGAAGTAAAACAGATGATTTTAATACAAGTAGTTTAGAACACTCCTCTTCAAATAGTGTGTAACGTGCAATGTTGCGTGATGTATTGTTAATAATTTGCATTTTTTTAAAGATTCAGAAAAAAATGATTTCTTGCAGAGAAGAGTATAAATTATTACTATGATGCTTCTATGTTTCTTTTTACAAAAAGCCAACAGCTTTAACATTTAAATAAAGTAATCAAAGTACCTAATAAATAAAATGAAATGTGGAGAAAGCATATTGCTCTTGCTTAATAAAAGATAATTGTGAATAAAAAACAGTATTATTTTTAAAAAGGAGGAATTAATCCAGGATAATAACACGATAATAGAGAGACACAAATAATAGTTAATTCTCTGGTTTCATGGAAAGTTAACATGTATTTCTGAATTGAAAATTAATTATAATATTTATTTGGTGGTTATTTAAATAAAAGTTCACCTAAAACAATAAATAAGTTATTTAAAATATATGACAATTAAATATTAAAAAGGAACACTGTCATAGAAAATATTTTGTTGTATTTTACAGATGTGATCCCTCACCCACCCCAAAAAAGTTTTTAAAGATGTTTTCACAGAAATCAAGACTTTAAGTTTTGGTTTGAACAGAGCATTGTGCGGTATGTGCATGCACTCTGTGTTATATTATCTAGCTCCTTGGTGTGTAGGGGGGTATGCATGGGAGTGTGTGTGTGTGTGTGTGTGTGTGTGTGTGAAAGCGTGTATTTATATTACTATATCTGGGCTGGGAATTTCCCACCAGGGCAGGTACTGAGCAAAAGGCAGCTGGGAATGGTGGGAAGTGTTTATTTGAAAACTAACTCAGCCATTCCTTAATTCGCGCCCATTATAAATTATTAAACCATGAGCCTCGGTGTCTCTATGTGTAAAATGGGAAAAAATGAGGATTAGCAATCGCACATATGTAACACCTGATAGAATGCATGGCTGATAGATCCTGATAGATCCAATAAGTGAGAGCTAAGGTTGTTTCCATCGTCACTCTCACTAGTACTCAGTTATATTTGGCTAACTGCTTGGTAAGACTCAGGGACAGGAAACCTAAATATTAGGGTTAGACTGGAAGCTTGAGTGTACTTCCTTCTTCCTACTACTGAGAGCTAGAACTCTTCACACTACCTATACCATTGTCCCCAACCACAGTGATTTATTAGAATGGTTATCAAGTGTGCTACGTTTACCAATTGCTTTCCAGCATTTGAAACCCTTTGGTCTTAGAACGACTCTATAGCGTTGGTGTCCCCTGTCCATTTGCAGATTAGGAGGCTGAAGGTGGGGTTTGAAGGGATCAACCTGGGATCGTTTGGCCAGTAGTAGAGCAGAGATTAAACACAGGTTTCAGCTTCTGAAGCTCTACCCTTCCTGCCTTCCTCGTTTGGTCTAGGAGCCAACAACAAGCCAAACACCATGTTGTGCAGACAGAATTTATCACCCAAAGCAGAGCATAGTGGTGGGTAAGCGGGGGTACTATTATGCATGATGCTGTGACAAGAGGAGAAAGTTGGGCAGAGCAGGATACAGAGCAAGGTGTGCTTTCAAGCTCCAGCTTCCTTAGAAAGTGGCTTGGGACTTAAAATATAATTAAAAAAAAAAAAAAAAACCCTCAAAGTAGCAAAGAAGGGACAGGTAGGTGGTAATAGCTGTAGGTATTCAGACAAGAGGGATATACTCTTTATGTTCCCAGACTCCCAGGACCAAGTGCTGGAGTCTCAATGCCATAGAAAGGAACAATGTCTGGGCGAGAAAGCAAACAGGTGGAGTTTATTGGAGATAGCTTGTATACACGGGAGCCGACCGGAAAGACGAGTGCCCCTTCCCGAACGGCTAGTGTCCAAGGTTTGTAAAGGCACTTTCCCGAAGGCTGAGGGACTGGGAATGGGGGAGTGGCCCCTCAGTCCCACTGTCATTACCTTGTGGTGGTTACTTTTTAGTGGACACAAGACAACCACAGGAGACCTTTCTTCCTGGTCAACATTCTTTAGGGCTCCCTGAAGATGGAACTACTTGCACAAACGGGCTTTAGATTGCTACTTCTAATTTTGCCCAGACAACCATGACTCCTTAATGGCTGTTATCTCTCATCTTTTCCAGAAGGAGGTATTTGTCTCTAAGCTATTGGAATCTTTTAACCCTTGCCTCCGACCAGTGGCTTTATAGGAGTTAAGTCCCTCTTGCTTGCCTTATACTGTCTCACTTAGAGGGAGATACTTCATTCATTTATAAGATTCCAGAACTTCGTATAGTGCCTAGAATAGAGTAGAAGCTCAATCAATGTTTATTAAATTGACTTGGATTTTTTTTGAGTTGAGGTGTCTGATAAATAAAGGAGTGGGATGTTAGTCAAAGTTACACAGTCTTTTGACTTGCCCATGGTGGTAATAAATTTGTGATTATTAGGTGCCCTTTTCTAAATGGGCAAACTGGAAATATCATACATTAAATATATACAGTGTATACTAAGCTATGACTAATCACACCACGGGGGAGGATTTGGGGCAAAAAGGCAGAGATAAGGAAATTAATTTCCTGTTTGAGCAAGAAATAATATCTTTGTTGTAAATATTAACTCATAAATAACTGGCTGATTTCATTAAATTGGTCAAATGGGTTATATAATTGAAATGACGGGTTCAATTCAATGAGAAGGGCCCATCCTGTATCTCTGGATAGGCACACCTATATGTTTTGCATGTGCTAATTAATGTAATGTTTCGCTTTTCATATATTACTCACACCTGCTGCCCCTGCTAAGTAGATACATTACGGTGTGCTCAATACAATATGGTTTTGCATTTCTGGTGTGTGCACCTTGAATTTATTTTGAGGTGGGACCTGTCACATTTAGAGCCTCTGAATGAATTATAACTGACATCAGGTGTAGAATCTGTGATGGGTGTGTCAGTTTGGTGGGTAAAGGAACTTAGTGACACACGATAGCTTCGTCATTGACTGGACACACACTCTTCAATTTATTGGGCTTCGGGGATTGGGTCTGGGACTATTTAGAGGAAGATCCACAAGGTAGAAAGATTGGTTAATGAGGAATTAACCCTGGCATCCAGGACTAGAATCAACAGCTTCTCACCAAACCTCCCCAGTCCCCGCTGCTTTAGGTGCATTCCTTGATGCTTTCCAGAAGCTCTTCAGAAGGCCTTTGGGTGGCAGAGGGGAAGTATGAGGCAGTGACAAAAAGTACACACTGAAATCAAGAATTCTCCCTTCTGGATCTGTCTGTGTCACTTGACCAACTATAAGTCCTAGATCAAGTCATAGAGTTTTCCAGGCTCTAGTTCCTCACCTTCAAAATGAGTGCTTGGTGTAAAGTATGCCTTGGGTTTTTGGGTCCCTAATGACATATCCTGATCCATTTTCTGCAAATGTTGGCCCTTTTTCTGAGGTGTAAACGAAGGTGTAAACAAAGATGTGCGAGGATTTTCATCTTAACTACTGAGGTCTGCCCCCAAATATTTTAAAACAAAGACTGCTTCTGAGTTTATATCCCTTCTTCCAAACTTTATTTTGAAATTTTACTCCAATACTCTTCTGATTTGCAACCCGCCTCAGCTGAAGATGCTGGCGATGTTCAAGGGTCCAAAGGGTTGGAGAATTATTAAGTAGAAAGTCAATTTCACTAACTGCAATTACATGTAACTTTACTTAAGAAAGCACTTCAGTTAATCTGCTAGGAAGGTGCCACATTCATTCACATTCAAATTTATTGAGAAATTGCTACATGGTTGTAAAGTGACCCAGAAGATTCTAAAGGCTAAGGTGGAAAGCTTTCTCAACTGCACCCTCCAGTAGACGTGAGAATTATAACATTTTCCTAACTAGTCCATTCAATGAACCATGGCTGGAAGATCAGACCTGTAAATGTAAAGGCTTGCTCAGGAAGGGAGAGGGCAGTCAGAACAGTATGTTCTAGCAGAACCCAAATACATGCAGACATAGAAAGACCCATTCACCAAGGATAAGAGGGAAATGCCTCAAACACCAGGACGATCATAGAAAAGGGCACCCATCCATGCCTTGGCCATGGCTAATAGATTTCCTGTTAATGATTAACTGGGAGGACTCCATGGAGCGCACAGCCTCAGTGATTTTTCAAATCCCGGAATGAAGCATTTGCCAGGTGACTTGAAGGTCTGTTAATGATCACTGAAGGTAAAACCTGCTTGTTGACAGCTTCCCACTTTTTCTCGAGAAATTATTTTGCTCCTCTGGGATAACTGTACAGAGCTTTTGATAAAAATATTAAAATTCTATTTAGATGTACAATGTTTTAATGCAAATTTTTAACCATAAAAACCAAACGCTCCATTCAGTTAAATTAATAGAATTACAAAAAGATGTAATGATAGCAATTAAGTCTTGAAAATGCAAATTTTATAGTCAAGGACAATTACCTCATTTATAGTATATTGGAATGGTGCCAGATGAAGGTAATTTAGATCCCCCCAGCTCACAGTTACATCATGATGGATATCTTCATTTCATTAGTACAACAAAGATGGGTGAGGAGTTAGACAATACATAAAAAAAAGAACCAAAGAGTATTTGACCTTTATAGTATAACTGGAACCAGAATTCAGTCACTAATTTATCAAGTATTTAATGAGTACCAATTATCTAAAATATTAGTGATGTATATATATATTTTTTCTGCCTTAGAGAAAAAAAAGCTCTCTTTATTTTCAGCATCCACAAAACACTGATATCTAGAGAGATCAGATTTCTTCAAAACCAGGACAGGTTTTTGGTGCTTGGTGTGTTTCTCTATGCACTGTGCAGATGACCTGATTTCATGTTGATTGGAGTGATACCAAGGCTCCCTGCAAAAGAACAATAGATTTTCCACTAATTATCTTCTCTTTTATTTGAGCATGCTTGAAGTAATTTTGGGTGTCTTCAAATCATACAGCTGTGAAATTGTACTACCTAAATGATTATTTTTGACATTTTAATATTTACTATGTATTTTCTAATGCTCTTTATTTTAATATTATCATCTTGGCTGCAGTTCATCTGCACAACATCCAGAACACATTATCCTTTCCACATTACGAGAAGATGAGTAACTTTAGCAGGGATAGAGGGAGAGAGAGAGAGGAGAGAGGAGATTTAATAGCAGGAGTGCAGGTTTTTCAAACACCTATGTTCATATTTTCTTAATGAATTTTTTTCTGCTTATATTCATAAAAAACTAAATAACCCATAATCTCCTCTTTTGCCCTCTAGAGGGCACTAGATTTCACTACTCAAGATAAAGGAAGTTCAATCAGCCCTACTTGATGCTGTTAAAATTTTCCCCTTGAGTCATTATCTCTAGAGATTACTCCTATCTAAAAGAGCCAATGACTATGAGGAGCAGGTGGTTTACTCCTTGCTACATCGCTCCTAGACAGAGGGAAACCAACGTGCTCTGGGTGTCCAAGGGACTATGCTGATCTAAAGGTGGGCTTTGGAGACAGACCTGCCCAAGCTGAAACATGGCTCAGGCACTTCCTGGATTTGTAATGTTGAGCAAATCATTCAACATTGCTATTTCCCAGTTTCTTCATCTGTAATATGAGGATAATAATAATAATACTCCATAGTGTGACTGTGAGTATTGAAATTAACAATACGTATAAAGAAGTTAGAACAGAGTTGTGTCTACAGCAAGCACTCAGTATTATTATTATTCTCGATCCCTTTTTCAGAATATAATCCCCAATAAAGATTCTACACTCCTGCCCCTAGGATTTCTTTTTTAATACCAATGACTCAAATGGGCAAGGCTCTTTTAGGACTCTCTGAGAGAAATACACAACTCCCTTACACAGAATAGGTATTGACTCAAAGTACTTTTCAAGAAGCTTATGCTATTGGTGTAATAGATATCAGGACAGAAGGTAGACCTCTTCAAATTTAAAGTGACATGAGAACGTTATCATTTACTTTTTTGATCACAGACAAAAAGCTCCAAACCAAGACATCTAGAACTTAGTGTAATGAAAGTTTATAGAAACATATACTAAGACAATGAATATACATGATAGAAATAGGGCCCTTCTTCAGTATATAGAAAAGTTTTTGTTTATTTTGTCTGGTGTCTTTAAATGACATAAATAGTAAGAATCTTTAGGGATTCCCCCCAGAAACTTAGTAGCTAGAAGGGCCAATAATGCTTCTGTAAAGATCAATCTTTGTTTCTAGTGATGATGGTCAAGACTTGGTGGATTCATTTTCTTGGTTAACTTGGCTAGTAGCGTGAGAGTTTTCCTAAAATATCCATCTTGTTGATGGTAGATTAAAAGGACGACGTCCTTTTTCTGGTGTTTATTTGTTGAGGAAATTCATCAAACATTCATTTCTATTATTCAAAAAGAACTGCTTACATAATATTCTGAAACATATATACTGATAGTGAATCCCGAAAGCATGTGTTATCCAATTAGCAATGTAGGAAACCCTATAAATGTTTGGTTATATAAATGTTCAAATACATATTTAAAGTCAGTTGTCCTTGACATTCTCAAGGGATAGGAATTCATCAGTGAGCCTACCGATAGTCTGTGCCATAACCTTAAACAAACCCGATTCTATCCTGGAAGCCCATTCAGGCTAAAATCAACAGACAACTCTTTGCCTAGATTGTATGTCAGATTTTCAAGTGCCTTATAAGCATTTCAGATATATTTGTACAGGTTTGGTCATTACAAATGGTTTGGTCATTACTAATGAACTAATCAACCATCTTAATAACTGGTTAGATAACCAGCTAGTGCAGACTAATAATCAAATCAGCTATATGTGTTAGTATCTCTTGGCCTTTCTGTGGTCTGATGTATGGGCAGTATTATACACACTATTTTTTACAGATCCATTCAGAATGTAGAGACAGGATAAAAAAGAGACTCATATACGTGTTTTTACTCTTTGTAATGAGTCAGTCTGTATGAGGTAATGATGCCTAGTACACCCTTATTCTCCTAACATCATGATAAAAATTAGAAGCTAAAACTTCATTGTCCTGTTAAAAAGAGAAATGAATTGTTGTTCTTACTTAAAGCCACCAAATTTTTGGCATTAGAGAAAACAACACTGCGTCTGATACTCTAGCTGCTGTGTCTCAGTTGTAAAAAATCTCGTCTGTGATCATAATAGGATATTGATTAGTTTGGATGCCATACAAAGCTGAATTGCATTTCTTGGTGGAGCACTAAAGGTCACTGTTTGATTACTCAATAACTTTTCAAATACAAGAAATGCTATTTAAAAGTATGCTTGAATGATTGGGCTGTGTTATAAGAGAGAGAAAGTGGGGGGAATGGTACTTCTTTCATGAAGATAGATGTTAAATTCACATATCAGCTTATATTTATTTATGTCTGACAGTCCATAATATCTTATATACTAGAACATAAACCATGAAATTAAATTATGAATGCAATTTTTATATGTTATAATCCATGTGGTATCTAACCTACAAAACACATAATTCACTTTGTTTCTTAGCTCTTAATTGAATTTGTCAGTGGGCCCATCTTATATTTAATAGCATTTACTTCCTACTCTGATAAAAGTAAGACATTTTGTATTCTAATGTAGAAAATTTGAAATGTAGAAATATACAAAGAGGAAAGAATTATCTATAATTCTGATATTCTGGTTAATATCTGTTCTTTTCTCTTTTTATTTTTAAAAACAATATAAAATCTTATATTTATTCTATTTACTACAAATTATATCATTAGGGTTATTTTATGCTAGTTTTTAAAGATTTTTTCCCCTTTATATTACACGGGGAAAGTATTCTTATAAATATTAAATAATATTAGAAAATTAATGATTGCATAATATTCCAAATGATGGATGCCCTGTATCATATTTAACCTATTAGTTTGTGCTCATAAGCTCTCCCCCATTTATCCTGTTCATATGACCTTTTGTTTGCTTGTTAAGAGGCTTGTATGAAGGAGACTTCATTACTCTCATCATGTATCGTTACTTACATCATACTCCTTCACTCACTTCCCTTGGCATTCCATATTTCTCTTTAATCATTGGCATCCTTGCCTCAACTTGACTCACTATTTGCCCAAAAATGTATTTGTCTTTGGTGGGTTGAATGACCTTGATCTAATTTGGCAAAGTAAAGGCATCCATTCAATCTATCACAAGAATGGGCTAGCAGTATCCTAGCACATTGTTAGAATTTAAAATATATTTGCTAATAACATAGATGACTAAAGGGTAGGAGGGAGGTCAGAGAAGGTAGAAAATAGTGCATGTAGGGAAAGTGGGGAATTTGATTAGTAGATGGAGGAGAAGGAAGAAAAACAGGGTGATGTAGAAATAAGGAGAATGCCACAGGAATGGGCAGGCATAGGAGAAATAGGGTAGAACAACGAGAATGGGGTCAAAGAGTCAGGTGTTGGAAAAGAAGCAGTGTGAGAATTAATTAGGATTCTCTGTAACACAAACCTGTTCTACAACATGGGCAACAAGGCGAAAGCATCATGAATGATAATCCCTGGCCTATGTGACGACCCATAGAGAAAAAAGGCTGCTTTCATAATAGTTATTTGATTTAGGATATCAATAATATGATATACCTACCTATAAACCATGTGTACCTTTGAGACATTGATAGAAGTGAAATATCTAGAATGGGGGAGGCAGTGACCTGTTTTTCTACATGCAATCCTGAAGCACTTGATTCATGAACAGAATCAGACATAAATCTTGGCAACAGACACTCCAGGTATCTTGGAGGATGATCAGCTCAGTGAAGGGGACCTAAAATAGAATCACCCCAAAAAAGCTTAAAAGAAAGCTTGGAGAAGATGTGGCCAAATGGTATTTAAAAGATGACTCCTTGAGAAGGGAATGTCAAGTAGAAAAGGAACAGACTGGCTCTGACTGTAAGAAGAAGAACCATGGGGTCAATGTACAGGCTTTTTTAGAATACAGATTTTGATTTGTTCAAGGAAATCCCATCACACAGTGAAAATGCTCAAACCTGTGATTGGTAAGTCCTTCAACATTGGAGTTGTTGAAGTACATATGGATAATTATTAGCTGGGAATTTGTTGTGGAGATTCACTTCTATCCAGTGGAGCCAGATAATCTTTAAGATCTTAGCCACCCTTGGGATACTATGATTTTATGCAGAACTTTATCTAGATCAAGCAGAGAAAGCAAATACCAATTTGCATTTATATGGCCTAAATTGCTCTAACAAAAGTTTGCATTTTTAAACCATTTTCATTTTTACACCATCAAAAATTTTGATCTTTTGAATCAAATCTTTGACCTTTCATAAGAAAACACTTAATAGCAACTGTAACATTGTTATTAAAAAATTGTCAACCATAGTTTTAGTCTGAAGATATTGCATAGGTTTTCTGAAGAAATCTCTAAGTGCCAAGATATATGTAATTGAAAATGACCCTACTCTTCAGTTGCTCAAACACATTATGCATTTAGAATGTAGAAAGAACCTACAAGGGCTACTTTGAAAGCCCATTGAGGTAAACCTGCTAGAGCCCAGAAGGAACTCTCCAGAGTTGGGTCTTATGAGCATGAATAAGAACTAGCTGAATGAGGTGAGGTGAGGTTGGTTAAGGGTCTGACTCTTGATATCAGCTCAGGTCATGATCTCAGGGTCATGAGATCGAGTGCCCCATGGGGCTCTTTGCTTAGCATGGAACCTGCTTGGGATTCTCTCTCCCCCTTCTGCTACCCCTCCACTGGCTTGTGCACTCTCTCTCTCTGTCTCTCAAAAATAAAAATTTTAAAAATTTAAAAAGGAACTAGCTGAATGAAAACAAGTGAAGGGGTAGAAAAAGATGCTCTTGGTAGGAAGAGCATACAAATGAGAAGCTGTAGAATTTGTAAATATCTAAAAATAGGTTAATAAAGCTAAACCTTATGTTTGAAGTGAGGCATGAAGGATGATGGGGCCAGTGATAGATATAGTCAGAGGACAGCCTTTTATGCTATTCTAAGTCACTTGACTTTCATACCCTAGACACTGGGAATCTACTGACATGAGTTAGACAGATTTGACTTTAGCTCAAGCATTGTCATTGTGTAAGGATCGTATAATACAGATTCAAATGGACAAAGAATAAAGGCAAAGAGACTAATTAGGTGGCTACTGTAATCGCCCTCAGAAAGATCTTAAAAGCCTAAGCCTAACAGTGGTAATAGGCACAGAGAGAAAGTGAATTACAAATAATTTTTTAAGTAAAATAATGGATCACTAATATTGATTGATAAGATTAGGCATTAGAAGATGTAAGAGTCAGTCATGACTCCAAACTTCTTCTTTGGGTGACCCTGTTAGAACCCATCAACTGACATGGGAGCACAAGATTAGGAACATATTTTGAGGAAAGGAGTTGATTTATTCCATTTTGGACTTACTTACTTTAAAATGCTTTGGAGTCCTTTAAGTAGTTACACGAGCCAGGCACCTGAATATGAAGGTTTATATCTCAGGAGAATGGTTTTATTTGAAGGTATAAATTCAAGTTTTGTCTACATATCAATAATAACTAAAGCCATAAGTTTACCCAGGAGGAAAAAAAAATGGAAAAAGAAGTGGGCTTACAGGAAAAAAAAAGAAAGAAAAAATAAATGCTATATTTAAAATGGTGAGCAAAGAAAAGACTCACAAAGAAATAGGGAGGAAGTGGTAGGAGAAGTAGAAGATTAAGAAAAAAATTGATATCATAAAATCATGGGAACAGTTCCAAGGAGAATGAATCAATGGCAGTAAATGAAATCCACAATCTAGCAAGATAAGAGATAAAAGCACCTATTTAATTTGAGAATTAAGTTGTCACCTTAAGGAGATTGGTGTCCGTGGAGTGGTGGCCAGAAGACACATTGCTGTGTGGACTATCAGCAAGGAATTAAGGACCTCATATGTAGAATATTGTTTTCCTAGGAAGAGCTCCTCCTTCTCTGTTCATGTTGGAGAGGTTTAAGTGAGGTGAAGAACAGAGAAATGGCATAAGTAGGAAGGAATGCAAGGTCAAAGGAAGAGAAGTATTTGTATTGCTTGGGCTTTGTTTTGGGGTGGGAAGTAGTTCAGTCTGCCTATAGATTCTAAACAGTAAGCTCTAGCACAGAGGAAGAGTTAAAGGTAATAAAATATGAAATAGAAGTTGACATTGGCCTTGATAGGAGGAAGGAGACCACACTTTTCCCAGTTCCTGCATTCTGCACTCTAATTCAGCTCACGCGCTCATTGCAGGTAGATCTGTATATGTGTGATGGTGGGTATTCATAAAGTACCTCTTCTTCCCCTGGCAATTATACATAACTGAATAGAGTTTAGTTTTATTACTTCCTTAAATTCTTAGCTATCATCTTCAGATCCAGCTTTAAAAAAATCCTATTTCTTTTCTTTAAAGTAAGACATTTAAAAAAAAATACCCGGAAGATAAGTTCTATCTTTTCTTCAGTCTAAATTTTTTTTTCATCTCTCATATCAAACCCCTGGGCTTTGCTCCTTCTAACTTCCAGAGAGGTGATGCTACAAAACCAAATTTCTTCCAAGATTAGTTACACAACAAATGTGACCAACTCACAAACAACAAATAGGTATGGTCACAAAAGAAATTAATCAGAAAAATATATTTGACTTGACCGACTTAGTGTTTCCTAAAAACATCTATACTGTAGGGGCCCCTGGGTGGCTCAGTCGTTAAGCGTCTGCCTTCGGCTCAGGTCATGATCCCAGGGTCCTGGGATCAAGCCCACATTGGGCTCCTTGCTCTGCGGGAAGCCTGCTTCCCCCTCTCCCACTCCCCCTGCTTGTATTCCCTCTCTCGCTGTCTCTTTCTCTGTCAAATAAATAAAATCTTTAAAAAAAAAAAAACTATACTGTAGAAACAGACTGCTGACCCTATAATTGTGAAGTTGAGAATATTTTCCAAAATGGGCACTAAAATACAAGTTTTATGAAACTAAATAGTAGAAGGCTCTGGTAAGAACATGTATGATGAATTGAGTGGAACCTGCACTTCTACAAAACCTCAACCAATGATACTCGCTTCTAGAGAAGGGCTCTAGAATAACCTAAGGAGGAGTTCTCACTACACAGCATGCGTACATCAAAATTGAAATATATTATCTCCTTGCCTTAATTATGTAATATTCTGTACGTGATTTAGGAACCGTTGGTTCATCCCTACTTTTGATAGCATTTATATAGCCTGAGATAGAGAACTTGATCCAGTATTAATTAGAAGAATTATCTGAACTTGGGGGAGCCAATTGAATCCATTGTCTTCATGACTTATGGACACAGTAGAATACATTCATGTCTTCCAAAATTGACACTTTAATCAATCAAACTGGACAGTCAGACAAGGACTCATTTATGATGTCTTGAGAGCTTGTTTGGAGGTTCTAGCAGGGAAGAACAGCTACTCGTATACCCTTGACCGAAGAACGGGCCTCCTCTATTGGGGAAGGTCGTCCTCTTCGACCGAGCTTGCAGCTTCGGAAGGGACACACATGGAGCAGTGAGGGAGGAAGGGGACACCCGCCTAGCCAGCCAGATCAGCCGAATCAACCCTGGCGATCAATGGGGTGACATGTCGCGGCCAGATCGCCCTCACATCCTATGATGTCTTTTAAATAATATTTTGAATTATGCAAGTAGTATATAAATTTGTTTTCATTATGTCTTTCAATTTATAAACAGCCCCATCAGTTCACATGTGCAAATTCATTACAAACCAATGAATTTCACCCCATCTTTGGTTTCTACTAAATCCTTTCGGGTGATATAATTAGACTGAGGTAACAATTTTTTCTCTATAATGCTACAGTGCCCCGTGACTTCCTGGTACAACATCTCCCACCTCCATGTTTACATAGAACCCTTTAAAACAAATAAATAAAAATGGTTTTGTCTAGAGGAATCCAGCAGTTTGGTAGAGTTTCTTTTTAAATAGTTGTAAATATTATAAATCATTTGTATAATTAGATACCTAC
Source organism: Zalophus californianus (assembly GCF_009762305.2). NCBI lineage: Eukaryota > Metazoa > Chordata > Mammalia > Carnivora > Otariidae > Zalophus > Zalophus californianus. The sequence continues at coordinate 129,282,002 of NC_045601.1, forward strand.
ACATGATGGCATATGCTTTCTTATTTCAAATGCATCTAGGAAATCCAGATGATCTCAGAAGAAAACATGGGTGCCTGTAAGGGAAAAACCCCAACCAATAAGATCAAAAGAACCCAAATGAATTCTCACATCGTAACGTGTTCATCTCTCTATCCAACTTTCATAAATGACTTTAAATGACTTTTAGAATACTGATCCTTTGTATCAAAACAAAGACACTCCCTAGTCACATCTAAATAAATATGTTTTGTAAATAAATTGAGGAGGAAGAAGCTGCACAACATATGATAATTATAATAGAAATTCTTAGTTTCCTTTTAAAGACGCAAGTAACTGAGTTAAGTTTTCTGTTTGGACAACCTTTCCCGTTTTGCTTTTTGTGTTTTTTTTAAAAGATTTTATTTATTTACTTATTTGACGGAAAGAGAGACAGCGAGAGAGGGAACACAAGCCGGGGGAGTGGGAGAGGGAGAAGCAGGCTTCTCGCAGAGCAGGGAGCCCGATGTGGGGCTCAATCCCAGGACCCTGGGATCATGACCTGAGCCGAAGACAGACGCTTAACAACTGAGCCACCCAGGCACCCCTCCCCTTTTGTTTAATTAAATATTTTCAAAATATCCTTTACTGAGACACTGTTATCTTTTCTTTTTTTTTTAAGATTTTATTTCTTTATTTGAGAGAGAGAGAATGAGAGATAGAGAGCATGAGAGGGAAGAGGGTCAGAGGGAGAAGCAGACTCCCTGCTGAGCAGGGAGCCCAATGTGGGACTCGATCCCAGCACTCCTGGATCATGACCTGAGCCGAAGGCAGTTGCTTAACCATCTGAGCCACCGAGGCGCCCCGACACTGTTATCTTTTCCTGAGCAGCCATGGCAATATGAACATCCTTCTCTTGTAGCACTACCATGTTATTTAATAATGTTTACAAATTTATACTTTCAACTGGACTGTGAACTCTTCAGGAACAGGGATTGTTTTATTCATAATTGTCTATTTGTCAAGTAGCTAACTGATAATGCATAACCACTGTCTCTCCACTTCTTAGTATTCCAATTCAGGATGAGCCAGCATGAACGCTGATCAATGAGAATAAAGGAGGCTATGGAATGACCAGAAACAGCCAGAGAGAAATTGAACCAGATCACAAGGGTCCACTATGTTCAAGAACAAATGAGAGAAACCATACCCATTTGTCAATTCCCAAGGATAAGTATAGAACCAATAACGGAAGCCAAAACAAGAGGTCCAAATTGGGTAAATACAATGACAAAGCAATGATATGATACAGAGGACAGATGAAAGGAGACAGTCAAAAAATTTAATGTCCATACCACTGGGGCACTTGGAAATTGATTTGAGGGGCATGTCATTATGTAGTGTGGAAAAAGAAGACTCACACATGTATGTACAGGAACATACAAAGGAAAATGTAAACATGGAAGAAGCTATGATCACCCACTTCTGTTAAGATATGTGTGATACATTCTTCACCTGATCCAAGTCCAGAACACCAGGACTTGATGATGTTGGGGAAAATAGCAGTAACTATGATATAAACCTATTTGCTCGAGACACTATGGTAAATTATACATAACACCTAGTTATATTTACCACTGATTTGGATAGATGTGCCTTGCAGATAATAAGGGATTAATATAGAGTTATTGATTTGATTTGAAAAACAAGAAAGTTTCAGGGCGTCTGGGTGGTTCAGTCATTAAGCGGTCTGCCTTCAGTTCAGGTCGTGATTCCAGGGTCCTGGGATCCAGCCCCATGTTGTGCTCCCTGCTCAGCAGGGAGTCTGCTTCTCCCTCTCCCCCGTCCCTCCCCTCCCCTGCTCATGCTCTCTCTCTCTTTCAAATAAATAAATAAAATCTTTAAAGAAAATAAAAAGAAAAAGAAGAAAGTTTCAACAAATACATAAATAAGGAAAATGTCAACACACACATAAATTACACCATGAGTGAGTAAAATATCTCCAAAGTGCGTATAGAGGTAGAACATGTATGGTTTGCGGTATGAAGAGGCGGCCATGTCAGTGGCATGTGCCCAGCCACAGACCTGCTGCCTTTCCCCCTGTCACTTCATCATGAAGTCTAAAGAACATTGTCTGAGCTCTTCTGGATTGATTTGCTTAACGATTTATGGAGAGAGAGGTGGGAATTCCACAACTGCTTGAACAACAGGTGGGAAAATTTGCAGAACTAGGGTGCATTCCACACCTGAGACACGGAGCAGGGGTAGGAGTGGGAAGAACAGACAAAAGACCTCACCTGAAAGGAATAGGGATGATGGGCAGGAGAGTAGGTGGTTCCATGTAAAGTTTACATGTGTAAGATGTTTGTATAATACCAAGACAATAGATAAAGTATTCCAGCCAGCTGACTGCAGATGTTTACCATTAGCACGGTACTCTCTGCTCTCATTGTCCTGAATTCTGCTCTATTCCAAAGAAATCTGGATTGTTTTCATCCTTATTAGCATTACACAACTTATTCATATTGAGGCACATACTCAGCTACTTAGATAGATGTTACTTCCAGATATTATATCTTCCAAGTGTTTGCATATTGCAAGGATTTGATGTTCCCTAAATAGGTAATGGTATTACTATATTCCAAAATTGTCCCTTTGGGAAAATCCTTAAGGCGTTTCCTGTTTCCTGTCAGTATGGTTTAACCTGCACACAGAGAGAAGGGTTGCAGCAGATTTCAATATTTCAAAGTAAAGTTTGTTTGAGTTGCATAGAGCAATTGCTACCTGAAGTAGAGAAAGCATCAGGATGCTCAGTTTTTCCCTGAGAAGCCTCAAAAAGCGGATTTGTATCATTTGTTTGTATCATTTTTGAATGTCTTCCAAACAGATGTAGTTTATAAAGTCTTGGGAAAATGAATGCACATTTGTGAAGACTCAAACTAGGCTTCCATCCTCCTTTTGTTTGCTGGGCCTTGTTTTCCCATCTTCTTGAGGTACCTTAATGAGCAGGGAACTATTCACAATTAATGATAGCCAATCACTACGGTGGGGAATATCTCCTTATAAAATTATGACAAATAGCCACACACCGTGTGATCAGAGTATACAAATTACACCATAAGCAGAAAGTAGTTATGCTTGATTGGAGCAATTAAATGTTTTCTTTAAAAAAAAAAAAAACTCCAGTGAGAATATTTTAGAAAATGGCTTTTTAATCATCTGTAGAACTGCTAAAATTACTGTCTCATAATAGTTTTAAAGTACGTCATCTTTAGAATTAACTGTAATTCCTTTGCATAGCCATGGGATTCTTCCCCCAGAAACCTGTTTACTTGAAACTTATTTTTAATCACAGACCTAACATTAACTCAATCTCCTGAATGAAGTGACAATGATTTTCTAGGACTAGAAAATGAGACATTTGGTTTCCACGAACAAGCAAGTACTACCCACACTGCACAGCCAGATTAGGGAAGAGAAAATCCTGAACAAACATGCCCTGCCCCCTGGCAGCTTGACTGCGCCCACCAGTTTAGAACATGGCCGTGGGTGGGGGGCAAGTTCTGGGGAACTCCAAAAAGAGAACCTAGATTATTCTATAGGGCCACTCTAGAAAGAAAGCCAAGGAGCCACCTGGTCTCATCTGGGAATGAGTTGTATCACCTGAAACCCTCTGAGTAAAGGGGGCTGGTGAAGAGATGTTTGGATTTACTTTTGTTTTCTTCTCTCTTTGTTTAGCAGGGAGGGGAGAGAAGAAATGCAAGGGAGAGCTAAGGTTCTGAGCATGTCAGAGCAATGAGATCTGTTGACCCACTGGGACCCAGAAACAAGTTCTGACCTTTATTGAGATGGAGCCAATCTCTCTTTTCCACTGAGCTTTGCACTTTGAGAAAGCCTAGAGAATCTTCCTGAATAGGTTACATGGTCCTGGGGGAAATGTCAGAGGACACTGAGAAGCAGAACCTATTTAAGCAACAGACAGCATGCCCAGTAAGTACCTAGTAACAAAGAGGGAAAGCATACGTAAGGTGTGCACTTGACTCTGACTGTAGGTGAGGCGGTTCTCAAGGACTTCCAGACATAATCACTGGGACTTCACAAGGATGCTATGTGTCCCCATCGGGAAATAGATGCATACCACTAGCAATACTTGGCTAAACAATGTTAGTACTATCTTATTCACAACCATAGGCTGACAAAGTCAGAATATTTGTTTTGTCTGTTGTGTAAATGAAAATTTGAGAAATTACTTGTAACAATTTTTTTTCTAGTAAAGCCCATAAGTCTCCCGGAATAAACTGAATGCAGAAATTACTTTGTGAATACATGTGCCAGAGGCTTTTATATTAGAATTTTGGTCACTGAGACCACACGCCTTCTAAAGTACACAATTTAGACCACCATTTAATAAGAACTACATCTTTTGGAGGATTTACTAAGTGAAGGGCACTGAGTTTTACATGTACGAAATACATTTAACCTTTACAACAACAAAAGTTTTCAAAATAAGAAAACTAAGGCTCAGAGAGATAAAGTTGAGTTGATCATGACAAAAAATCGAATATTAAGTAACACACATACTAAAACCAGTTTCCAAACTCCGAAACCAGTTTGATTTCAGAGACCAAATTTGTACTAAGAAAGCATTCCTTTTGGCTTCATACAATAGTCTTTTTTTGTTTTAAACTAGGAGTAAAATGTCACCATAGATGTATAATTTAAGAGAAAAAAGGCATCTGACTTAATTTTATATTAACAGTGCACTCAATAAAATTAATTTTCCCATTGTCTTACCATCACGATCGTTCAAACACTTAATTGGGATTTTTTTCTAGACCTCTTCTAGATCTTATATAGAAACCTACACCATGTTGGTTCAACTTTATAGTCTCTTTTTTTCACGTGATAACAAATTCCGTGAATTTTCAGAATTTGACTTACTATTCAGGGTGCCACCTTCGAGGTTGCATGATCCACTTAACTCATTAAACTAGAGCAAGAAAGAAATGTATCTTTGTTCTAAGACCATGTCTTACCTTGATTATTTTGAAATTTATACATTTTCCCCTGATTCCTATTTCTTGACTCTTGTCTCTATGTTCATAGGTAGGTAAGTTTTCTCAAATGCCCTCTGAGGCGTGGCTGCCCTCCACCTCCTACTGCCCATATGGGGTTACACAACTTCTAGGAAAAATCTACAGTGGGCCTATCATAAATGATCCCTTTTTCTGACTTGTCACCTATCCTTTAACTTTTCTAGGCAATATGGAAGGAACAGATGGATTTGTTGTGGAGTTACCAACCTCATTCAGGATGCATGAGGAGAAGCTGTTTTTCTCACACACACATAAAAAAAAATCTAAATATAATCACCTTAGGAAAGCTGATTTAACGTACAGAATGAAAATAATGTCTCGAGGCTTTAAATTTACACAGTGAGGTATATGAGTCTGTGAGGTAAGGAGTCTGGCCAACTACTATGGATAATGCAAATTTGTTCCTCTTGATCTCTTTATTGGTTCCTTCATCCTTATATCCTCCACGTTTCCAAATTGAGCCCTGATCCTCACATTATGTATAAATAGTAAGGTATGCATTTAGCCAGAATGCCATGAAGTGAAACTAGAAAAATCTCCAAAACAGATCACTTCTCACATTCAGAATAGGATCCTTGATCACACTAAGTAAATGTAATCCCCTTATCTGCTGAAAACCCCAGGATCTAAACCCAGGGTAGATCCTGCTGTTAAGAAGCCAAAACTTAGAGAGATATTATAAAACAGCAAAAGACCAAATATTCTCTAAATTCTCAGCTCTATTTCTCATCTCATTAGCATATTTAATTGTTTCCAAAAAGACCGCTTTGCAGCAGAAACAGAAAGACAACGTGAGCCAGTGCACTGATGTGTGATACCATTTGAAATCCACACAGGATCTTTGTCTACCTGCTGTGCTTAATTTCAGTATACATTTCTATGATTAATTTTGTTTTTCTTCAGTACATCAAAATGTTCTAGTCGTTCATGTTTATGCATCTTAAGCTAGGGATTAAAGTGGACTAAAGATTCCTAAGAACTGAGATATTTTTGAATGTGAACTCTAAGGACACCCTATCATGGAAGATTATTACCTGAGATGTAGAATCACATGCATGCATGACTCCAGAATCCCTCAAGAGAATTCAAGGAGTCTGTGAACCTGGATGGGAAAAATGACTTCTTTATTTTCACTAATATGTGATAAAAAATTGGGGCATTTCCTTTCATTGTTTCATACTGTCAAAAACTGTAGTATTATTAGCAGTACTTTTGATTTTGTCACCGGTAGAAATCACAGGTTTACTCCTATCACATGGGTATTGATGATATGGAATAGGATGTATTTCATCACCCCTTTGACCTTGTGATTATTGGGTCCACCACTTGATCTTACTATTTAAAAAATTGATGAAGCACATGCATTACTCTATCAAAATCCTTTAAATTTTGATAACTTTATTTTCATATAATCAGTTTCACTTGTAATCTGAAGTATTTTACTTTGTGCATTTAAAAAAATGTCATTCTGAGAATGGATTCACAGGCTGCATCAGATTCCAGAGAAACCCATGACTCAAGAAGAGTTAAGAAGCCCTGCTTCAGGTTATATAAAAATTTATATCACTGAGACATTTTAGTTTCTAAGTGGAAAACAAACAAAACAAACAAACAAAAAACAAAAAAAAAAACCCAAAACACATGTTCATTCTCTATTCTGCATAGCTTCTACCACATCAGGGCTTAATTAAAGTTTATTATTATACCTATATTTTTCCATAAGATCTACCTTCATGTTTTTATAAAATATATTAATGCATCATTTTATGAGAATTGGTTGAGCACTCGGTATGCGCATGCTCCAAAGCAAGGCACTAAGAAATACAATAGTAGTGATTCCTGCTCTGAAAGACCTTGCAATCAAGCTGAGTGGCCTGGCCATGACTTAGAATGACTAAAACATAATCGTGATCCAAATACTCGATTAGTGCTAACAATAAGTGCAAAAGCAGAGTTCGGAAAAATAAGAAGACATGCACATGGAACTGAAATGCTGGGCAAGCTTGCATGGAGGGGAGAGGCTTGAGGGGGACACTGAGGTATGGTTAAAATTCCAGGAGACAAAGGAGGCAGGCCTCACTGGAAGGTCAAGAGAAGGAGCGGCAGCTGGACAGGAACAGTCACCTTCTGTGTCTTCGCTCTGTTTCATTTTTCATCACAGCACTTACAACAACCTGGCATGTATGTACTTACCTAATTATCAATTGCCTCCAATTAAAACATAAGACCAGCAACTTTGTTTAACCTGTTGATGTATCCACAGCAGAAATGAATAGTGCAGGGTATGTAGTAGATGTCTGGTTAATATTTATTGAAGGAAGAAAGAGCAGGAGGAAGTAAGGCAGGGAGAGAAACAGAGACAGAGGGCAGAAGAGACAGAGGGAGAGAGGTAAACCTGTGGACAGAGAAAACTGAAGAGAACAATCTGATTAGAGCAAAGCATGTGTGTCCGGAGAAAAGTAAAAATACATAGAGGTGGTTGGTACTAACAACACCCATAAGAGAATTAATTAATCTGTGCAACCAGTAACTGGGAGCCAATCTGAGTAGGCAGGCTATAAGGCACTCTACGTAATGAGCTAATTTACATCAAAGTACCTAATTTTAGGCCTGAGAACATGGCAGGGGTTGAAAAAATGTTAACTCTTCTTTCCTGCTGTTGAGATGTTTAAGTCTTAAAGCTTGATAAGTCAGGCCTCATTTTAATTGCAAAGGGTGTTTCACTGTAGGTATTTATAAATTTTAGAAAAATAGGAATAAAAATCATTTTCCGCAGAAAATCTTTACCACGTAGAATCATCATAATTGGCTTATGCTCTTATGCTGCTCCTGGCTTATAGAGTTGCTTAGATTGCTATCAGTGGCTCATTCAATACTTGATTGAATCCTTAGTAAGATATTAAGACCCAGGCACAATATTTAGCTCTTTTTATGCTAAACTTGTTGTGAGACATTCAATCAAATAAAATGTCAGAGGTGCAGAACTCTTGGATATTAGCTAATCTAATCCTTTTGTTTCTTAGCTTAAAAACAAACAAGTGAAAAACCCAGAGATATGATACTTGTCTAACTAGAACATAACTGACTAATTCATCCAAGTACTCTTTTTACCATGTTCTCTGTTCATATCTTAAGTTTTCACCAGTGTTTTCTCAAAGGGTGACTATTTTAGCTACCCATCTAAGTGCTGAAGGAAGGAAAGGAGAAAGGAAGGAAGGAAGGACCAATGAATGAATGGATTATCCTTTCCAATTTTTTGTGTCAGATCTTAGTTCCCCTCCACCGTAGAGTTTATCTTCTCTCCTGTAGGTGTGATCATGGGAGCTGGCAACAGCTCTAAAGTTTTCTCCTCATGTTACTTTATAAAGAAGAGCATTATATTTCGTTTCTGAGGTGTAAGTGGTTACAGGTTCAAATTTATAAATATCTATAATGAAACACTTTTTATAATTAAGATGTGAGATACAGGGATGATAATGGATAGCAGTTGGTTATAAGAGAAAGGTCATGTAATTTGGAATTTAAATAACTTAAATGTATATACTAGCTCCATTTATTTTCCCTCTTTCAACCTAAGTTCTGTCCTTATAGAGCAGGGATCATGCTAATATATTACTACCTGTGCCATAGGATTATTTTGAAGCTCAAATGAGCTAATGCTTGGGGAAAGAGTTCTTAAAATGCAACATGCTGTACATAAGAAGAGTAGTTGTTATTGCTATTCATAATTTCCCATGGCACAAAATAATGACCCTAGGCTATGTATAAGGATTAACCTTGTATATGACAGAATTACATAAATAATTGTCATTCACTAGACGCAAGGACACTGACCTAATATTAATTATTTGTATTGTTCTCTAACGGGGACTTAACGTATCACCCAATTACCCTTCTGTTCCCTTGATTAAGCACCAAATGGAAATTATTAATGATGGCAAGAGAAAAGAGCTTGGAGTTATTCTGAAATTCAAAAACTTGGACAAAAAGCAAAATTTCAACATGTGAGAATAATGAGTTGCAAACCAAGGACTTCCTTCAAAGAAAGGATGGATGGATTTCATGTATTATTTGGTCATCTCTAGCCCTGACAATGCAGGAGTTTGAACATAAGCTATATATATATATATATGTATATATATATATATATACACATATACACACACACACACACACACACATATAACATATGTACAAATATGTGCACACACAGGGCAAGGTGTGCGGGTAGAGATTGTCCATAAATGCCAGCATCTTGCAGACTACTTTATCAGAAGAAGCCAAAGCAGCTCAGTGAAGCTTCTACCTTTCATCATGCTAATCAGCTGGTAGAAGTTGATTCTTACATAGGTTATAAATTGTTACAACCCCCAGATGAGAATATGCGTTCTCTCAAATGGAGTGCCTTGCTAGAGTAAACCAATTAATTCTCCACCAAGGAGATTGTATATTTATTATACTTTTCAGATTTTCAAAGAGTAAAGCATCAAGTAAGATTTAAAAGGGCATCAACAAATGGGCAAACCAAATAGATTTGCTGTTCGCAGATGGGCACTAGAAAAACTGCAAGCCTTTACTTACACATGCATGCTTGTGTGTGTGTGTGTGTGTGTGTGTGCATGTGCAGGTGTATGCACATGTGTATGAAGGGCTTTGGAACAATTTACAACTGCCGGTCTTCTGATGAATGAAGGCATTAGAATAGCAGATGTAGAGCATGAAGCTAGAAAGTGAGAAGCTAAGGCATTGCCTTGGAGCGCCAGGAAATGGGGCCAGCATGGTGAAAACCATCAAGTTGCCTGGGCTGTGAATGTTTTAATGTATAATAAAGCACTTTGATAGGTGCCTTAAAAAAAAAAAAAAAAACCCAACTGGTAATGTTTGCAAGCGTTTCCTGAAAGCCTCACTGAAATACCTCCAGCAACTAACAAAGAGGAAAGGGTTAGTCGTCATCAGTGATGTGGGGAAAGGTGCTAAATGACTCTGGCAAATGGCACGGTAAGTGAGAGGCATGGGGTGCAGCATGGGGCCAGAACACAGAACACGATCGTAGCTGGAGAGCACCGCCCTTCCCTTGGGAGAACAAGGAACCCAGAAGCGACTGCTTCTCTGCCTTAACCTTCTTACATGCCGCAGAAGACTTTTGTCCTCAGAGCTTGGTTAGTCTTCAGCTCTGACCCCTCAATTTGCAACTTTGGCTTTCACAAGTCATCTGTTGTACCACGTAGAAAAATGGAATTCCCAGGTCTGCCCATAAAATATTTGTCTTACATTTAGTGAAGACTTAACCCAAGCCCCTGAGCAGAGAGAAATCATCGTTTATTCCTGCTTGTATAGGTCCCTGGGTGCCATGGAGAAAATACAGATACAGCACTCACAGTATCTCACACATCATTCCTTATAGAAGAGAGCAGCCACTTCTACTCACGAGATCTGTTAGTTTCCCCCTGTTCATCATCTCCAACTGTGCCCTCACTTAAGGGCAGCTTGTTTGGAAACTAGCATCGTTGTTAACTTAGAGAACTAGCTAAGGGAATGGAAATGACAATCTATCGTTACTTCTGGGAGGGATGTTCCTCGAACTTCAAATGTTATGAGTGGTGTAGACCTTTCATATCTAGAGAATAACACATTTAAATGCTTATATAGCCATTTGACCACCAAACCAGTGAAGGGACCAGTTATGACATCCGTGAATATCTGTTAAGGTTTTGATACATCTTAATGAAGTTGACTCAGTCAATAGATAATCTAATCACATTTCCTTGCAACACGTAGATTTGAACAGAAGGGTAGGCACACAAATTCCTATTTCTTCTGAACTAAATATTTTAAAAGAAACAAAAGCCTTTTCTCAATATTTTTGAAATGCATATGTTGTTAAAATTCAAGACTATAACTTTAATGCTTCATCCTGTAGGTTTGTTTCTGAGCTATTAATTTGCTATCATGTTTTGGGGGAACTTGTCAAGTTCAATTTTTTTTTCTTTTTTCCCATATCTGCAAAATATGCACACATTTGAATTATGACTTTCCTACAGGAACTAACAGCTGTATGTGCAAATCATGCATATAAATCAATTACCAAGGCCTATGTACTATAAATGCACCCATTAATTAAGCAATGTCAGATGCTATGAACCATGAAGTTCATTACATCTTTAGCATTCAAAATCAAGGATTATTTGAAGAAGAAATACTAAGTTTACCTAATAGTTAATGAAATTAAGCCGGTTGTTGCCAACATTCTTATTTTATGCCTAATTCAGTGTTTAAATGTTTATGAATAAAACACTAACTGCTGAAAGCAGATATGTTGAAATGTAATTACTGGTAAGTTATAACGCACTTGAGGACTCATTATACCAGACTTGGGAGTTTTAAGATCACTAGTGTAACACACTCTCCAAAAACACAGAGTTTTTATGGGCTAAAAGCTGGAAAGACATAAATGCTGTTGAATTTGTCCTGGCTGAGTGGAAATTTTGATGATCGTGGTGGTATGATTTATGAGTATAACATTTTCCAGTCATTACGTGGTTGCATTTCAGCATTGTGACATGATTTGCATATGTGAATATCCCAGCAAATTAGCTTCTGATGACTGCTGCATCTGCCTGGATAAAGAAGCCCTTATCTTAAAATCCATGCAGCTGCTACTACAAAAAAACCTGCTTGGAACAGAAATGTTCAGGCCTGTTTCCCTTTGAAATCTATAGTCACTGACTTGACACACATGGGTTCAATTTCGGGGATAAATACATGCTTGAAATGACTAGGTTTACACATCTGTAGACATTTTAACATCCCTTAAGTTGTCTGCCTCACAAAGACTTCCTGGATGGTCCAGAGAAGCCTGACACCTTTTCCCACACCCCTCTGTCTGGGGTTGGAAATCCCATGGCTCTGTTTCTGTCTGCCCCCAATAAATCGCCTCTCCTGCTCTCTTACATATAAACCATATTTTCTTATGACCTAAAGTATACTAACTTGTGGTAATATATGCATGTGTGTGTGTGTGTTTTCTATATGCACATATAGCACATATAGCACCCATATTTCTGTGTTAGGTAGTTCTAAGAACTCTGTTTACCTCTGTGAGTTAGATAAAATGCTGCTTCTCAATCCCAGAATCTTGGAAAATGAAAGACATTTTATTTCATAAATGTGTTTGGATTCCCTAAGTCTTGCATTTCAGACACACAATCAAATATTTTTACAAAGAAACAGTTTTCATCATACAGAAGAAGCTAATAACATAATCAATCTTTGGAAATGAAGTATATCCAAAAGTGATTTTGCAAGTTTTTTTCCCCCTGCCATATTGGTTAAATTTGGCTGCCTTTAGTCTCTGAGCATGTTACTGTTTCATTCCTAGCTTGGTGTCATCTATTTATCTCGCTTATATTTTCCAGACAGAAACCCTATTTCCTTCCTCATTTTTTTCTCCAACTGTAGATTACAAGTAATTTTGTTTTCCTGTTTTTAACATTGTTTACACATGTTTGCTTACTCTGGGCTTTAGTAATGTTGACATAATTCTTAGAAGCCTGCATCATACTCTTGGTTTATGGCTCTTGATGTTGTGACTTCCTTGATATTTTCTATAAATATCCTTCAACATGTAAACTCATCAAAAACCTCTTTTTACGTGTAGACTAATTTTAATGCTCTTCCTTATTCTGTGTCATGAGACGTACTTCAAATTGTGGAAAGACTGTATTCTCTAAAGGTTTCTATCTTTTTTTTTCTTTTTTCTTAATCGTGGTATAATTGACTGACATTCTATGTCTTAGATGTACAACACAATGATTTGACATTTGTATACATTGGGAAGTGATCAGCACAATAAGTCAAGTTACCATCTGTTACCATAAAAACTTAAAAAAAAAATTCTTTTCTTGTGATGGGGACTTACTTTCTTGGCATCTTTTTTATTTTTTAAAGATTTTATTTATTTGAGAGAGAAAGAATGAGAGATAGAGAGCACAAGAGGGAAGAGGGTCAGAGGGAGAGGCAGACTCCCCGCTGAGCAGGGAGCCCGATGTGGGACTCGATCCCGGGACTCCAGGATCATGACCTGAGCCGAAGGCAGTCGCTTAACCAACTGAGCCGCCCAGGTGCCCGACATCTTTTAAATTTGCAATGTGACACTATTAACAATAGTATGTTGTACATTACCTCTCCATGACTTACTTATTTTAGAACCAGAAGTTTGTACTTTTTGACTCCTTGGCCCATTTGGCCCATATTAGTCTCACTCCTAGCAACGACCACTTAATTTTGTTTCTATGAGTTTGTTTTTTATTTTTATTTGTTTTTGTTTTCTTTTGTTTGAGATTTCACATGTAAGTGACGTGATACAGTAATTGTTTTCTCTGTCTGACTTACTTAACATAATGCCCTCAAGGTCCACTCATGTTGCCTCCAATGGCAAAATTTTATTATTTTTTATTTTTATTTATTTATATATTTATAAATATATTATGTTTATTATTTTATGGCTGAAGAATATTCCATTGTAAGTATATGTATGTATGTATATATATGTGATATAGTGTATATATCTATATGTGATATATATACCACATTTTCTTTATCCATTCATCCATCTATAGACACTTAGGTTGTTTCCATAAATGCTGCTGCAATGAACATGAAGGTGCATATATCTTTTCAAATTACTGCTTTTGTTTTCTTAGGATAAATACCAACAAGCAGAACTGTTGGATCATATGACAGCTCTATTTTTAACTTTGTGAAGAACCCCCTTACTGTTTCCATAGCGGCTGCACCAGTTTATGCTCCCACTAATAGTGTACAAGAGTTCCCTTTGCTCCACATCCTCACCAACATGTATTTCTTATCCTTTTTCTAATAACCATTCTAACAGGTATCAGGTGATACGGCATTGTGGCTTTGATTTCCATTTCCCTATGATTAGTGACGTTGAGCATCTTTTTATATACCTGTTGGCCATCTATATGTCTTCTTTGGAAAAAATGTTCATTCAGATCCACTGCCCATTTTTTAATCAGCTTGTTTGGGTTTTTCTTTTTTGTTGTTGTCGTTATTGAATTGTATGAGTTCTTTACATACTTTGGATATTAACCCCTTATCAGATATATGATTTGCAAATTTTTTCTCATTCAGTAGGTTGCCTTTTCATTTTGTTGATGACTTCCTTTGCTGTGAAAAAGCTTTTTAATCTAATATAGTCCCACTTGTTTATTTTTGCTTTTGTTGCTGTTGGCTTTGTTTTGTTTTGTTTTTAAGATTTTTATTTATTTATTTGACAGAGAGATAGAGAGAGCCAGAGAGCACCAGAGAGCACAAGCTGGGGGAATGACAGAGGGAGAGGGAGGAGTAGGTTCCCCGCTGAGCAGGGAGCCCGACGTGGGGCTCAATCCCAAGACCCTGGGATCATGACCTGAGCCAAAGGCAGACGCTTAACCAACTGAGCCACCCAGGCACTCCTGCCATTGGTTTTGGTATCAAATCTGAAAATCATCACCAAGACCAATGTTAAGGAGCTGATTGCCTATGTTTTGTTCTAGGAGTTATGATTTCAGGTCTTGTATTCAAGTCTTTAATTTATTTTGGGTTAATTCTTGTGTATGGTGTAAGATAGTGGTCCATTTTCATTCTTTTGCATGTGACTGTCTGGTTTTCCCAACACCATTAATTGAAGAGACTGTCCTTTCCCCATTGTATATGTGTGTCTCCCCTGTTGTAAATTAATTGGCCATATACATATGGGTTCATTTCTAGGCTACGTCTTTTGTTCCATTGATCCATGTGTCTGTGTTTATGCCAATGCCATACTGTTTTGATTATCATAGCTTTGTAATATAACTTGGACTCAAGGAGTATAATGTCTCTAGTTTTCTTCTTCCTTCTCAAGATTGCTTTGGCTATTTGAGGCCTTTTATAGGTTCCATCAAAATTTTAGGATTGTTTGATCTATTTCTGTGAATTGTTTTTAGAGATTATTTATTTATTTATTTGAGAGAGAGAGAATGAGAAATAGAGAGCACGAGAGGGAAGAGGGTCAGAGGGAGAAGCAGACTCCCCGCTGAGCAGGGAGCCCGATGTGGGACTCGATCCCGGGACTCCAGGATCATGACCTGAGCCGAAGGCAGTCGCTTAACCAACTGAGCCACCCAGGTGCCCACCACTGGAATTTTGATAGGTATTGCATTAAATCTATAGATTGCTTTGAGTAGTGTGGACATTTTAACAATTTTAATTCTTCCCATCCATGAGAACAAAATACCTTTACATTTATTTGTATCTTTTTCAAATGCCTTGTAAGATTACTATTGTTTTTTAAATGTCATCCCTTTCAGTGTTTCTATAAACAGGATTATACTTATCCTTAACCTCAGAATTTTGAAATCTATTTTCAAAATAATTGGGAGCATGTTTGATACCACCTACCATCAAATCCCTTTATTAGTTTTTCCTCCAGAAAGGAGTAATCACTTCCCTCCTTGATTCCCGATTCCTTTGTATCACTCTCAATTGTGCCTCATGAAAGAAACTTAAGTCACAGTTTCTGTATTTTTAAAATTAATAGAAACATCAGAGTAGAGTGAAGGCAATCAGGAATCTATTAGATACTAGTAGACTTAGAAATCTTGAATTTGGGCTGAAGTGTAAGCACATTGGTTGACTAGTTCTGTAATTAGAAAGTGGATCCCAGATCCTCCTTCTGCTTGCATGACTAATCCTGAGCAATCGTGTCATCAGTTCTATTCTTTTCTCCCGTTTTGTGCCATCTTAAGGATCACAGGCTCCATTCACCTGAATGCTGAGCTTTTGACAAGTCTATAATGTAATCTCAGTGAGCAGACATGCAAAGCAGGGGAATGCAATAGAAACATAGGGAAAGACCACTATAGAGGTGCTTCAAAAAGTTGACCACTGCTGTAAGAGACTGACGCTTAATACTGTCAGAACCTACTGAAGACACTTGAAATGTGTCTCAGAACTGCCTATCTCAGTGATGAAAAAAGGAAGCATTTATTTTGCGTGTCCCATCTTCTATTGTTCAAGGGTGGCTCCTAGATAGTAACTCTCTACACGCCTAGGTCTCACTTGCATGAGTGCCTGGCTGTGTTTTGTGGAGATTCGTCACCATGGCACAAAGAAGACCAGAAGAAAGGAATGAGAGATAACACGGTCCTGGTGGATAGTAAGGCCTATCTTGTTGGCCCTGAACAAAGCTGGTTGAAACCTAGGTGGATCTTGTCAGTGGCTAAAGGAAGAGCTAAGGCTGAGGAAATATTGAAATGGTACATGAAAGCTATCAGGTGTAGTCCAACTCTTGTTCACTGAGATCAAATCATAACCTTCCATGAAGTCTAATCAATCACAGACCCCCTTTTAAGCAGAGGTTTGCTATAACCTCTGCAAGTCTTAATACAAAGAGAATAGAAATTACTCTAGTCCCAGCCACAGCAGCTCTTCTGATATCTTAACATTCACTATCTCCCTCTTCCAATTACCTTTCACCATCGGTAGCATCTTAACTGGTCTATATTTTGTATTGCTGGGAGGACCCAGACATTCAGCAGGTAGGGTCTATGCCCTGACAAATTCATTCCATCCCTAAAAACTAGATTCTCCTATAACAAGCCTAAGGTTGTAGAGAGGGAAAGCACAAATTCCATAAAGGCATCAACTGGAAGTGGTAATGAGAGGGTCTTCTACTCCTTGGTTCCCACTAGCTTATCTTCCTTTCTTTTTCAAGGATTCCAAATCATTAAAAAAAAAACCCTCACCGGTGCTATAATTGTTTAAATTACAATTGCCCTCATATGTTTTAAATGTCACAATGACTTCATAACCAAGTGTTTTACCTTCTACTTGTACCTCATCCCAATCCACATAGATTAAAGTCTTGGTATTTGAAAGGGCTTGTATGCCAGGAGTTATCAGCATTTGCTTACCATCAGTAAAGAATTTATTTTTCACATCTGACTGGTGAATCACTCGGCTCCACAATCCCATCCTCTAGACACCCATTCTTTTATCCTGAGTTGCCCCAAAAGAGGAGTCTGAAAATAAAGGTGCGTGTAGTTTGGAGAATAATGGGATTCCAGGGAACAGGAATGTAGGGCAGGAGGGATAAAACAGAAAATTAATGAAAACTAACACAGGAATTATGATTAAATTGGCCCCATTCATGGCAATTATGCTTCATCCCACCAGAACCTTCTGAAGGGGCTTACAAAGTATGTGGCAGAACTGTCCACTTGGATTCAAACACACTCATTTAACCACAGACTCCCATCCCTTCCTAGGTCAAGAGTGGTTGCAAGAGCATTAATTTCCCCATACTCTGGGTTCAGCATCAGCTACTGTAAAAAGTTCCCTGTAAGCATCCTCCACAGTGGCATTTGAGATGTCTCAGGTCAGGAAGCAAAATTCTGTATCATGGCCCTGAGACAAGGCACTTGCTAGTACTGCATGAAGCTGTTTGTATCTTGCACAAAGCCAGGTGCCACAGCAGGGGCAGAGTAAGAGGTGGTGTTGAAAGGAGGCTGAATTGGTGCACAAAAGACATATAATTCCTTGCTACTTTCCATCATGCCTCCCCCGTTCACACCAGTGTCTATCTCTTATAATCCGTTGTTGCTGATTGCTCTCTTTCAACAAATTTGCTTATTTTTTATAGATATGTTCTTCACTACCAAATTCTATTTGTTGGTCCAACTCTTCAAGATTTGTTGATATCTTTGGAATGGTATCTAACACATTACAACCAAATTTAAGCTTTCCTTCGAAAGTGATAATATTGAAATAAAAAAAGTGAAATATGGATAATATTGAAATGCTACAATCTTTACATACATTTACATACATTAACTCAGATTGGTATTATTATTGGTGTTGTATTCCTTCTATAGAAGAAAAATCTCAAATTCAGAAAAATGAAGTAACATGTCTAAGATCGTAACAAGTAGGGCCTGAATTCCAAATTCAAGCCCTCCTAGTCCAGGTTGTGATTTGAGAGAATGTGGAACGTGATCATAATCCCATTCCAGTCTCTGAAAGTTTAAATGAAGACAAACTTTTCCGAAGTATTTTCTTTCCTGCAAGTAAAAATATCAAGGAAAGGCAAGACTGTTACCATTTCAGAAACTATTTCAGTCTTTTATATAGACACTCAAACACAAGTAAATCTTCCACCAATAACGGAGATTAGAAGAGTGACCATTATGGTTTACAAGGGACAATAGATTCTTCCATGTTGAGGATACATGTCACAAGATGGAAAGGAAAATTATGTGAAATTATGTGAAATAATGCAAAACATTATAGCTGCAACTAAGACCTAGAGAATTCAGAAACTTAAAGTCATTTAAAATATTCACATCAAGCCTCATCTCTCCAACTATTTGAGCTTATTAAAGTCTAAAATAATGGGGCACCTGGGTGGCTCAGTTGGTTAAAGTCGAAAATAATAACTCATTTTCTTAAGTGGAAATAATCTCTAAGGTTATCAAACTAAACTGCTTTACTAATATTACCAAATATAAAGTTTTTTAACAATAAAATTTTAGACCTGTATTACCAATTGGTTATGGTTATAGAATAACTTTTCCAGGTATTTTACTGAGTATTGAAGAACGTGTCCTTGAGTGTCTGCAGTTGTATAATTATAATATTCGAATTCTTCCTTGCTCAATTAAAAAAACATTAACTAAAAAATATCTTTTTTAAACAATGTCAACATTTCCTACTTCCTTAAACAAAACTTAAGACGTTGAGTTTAATGTCTCATTAGTAACTAGTATTCCTTGTCTTGTGCCAAATATCTGATATTTTGCCCTTTTTTAGGTATTAGTCTACTTTTTCTTTTATATATATATTTTGCTCTGAGAACTACATTTTCTGTGGCACTTGATTTTCTTTAGTAAATTAAAGTGTTTACACACATTTTAATTTTTTTACTAGAATAAATATCTATTGTTGGGACAAGACATCCATAACTCTTTTAATTCTTTTCTTCCATGATACATGCAACTTTTTTTCTTTTAAAATTATGAACTATATTTATCATCTATGAAGTGTGTTTATATGTTTATGATATACCAATAAACACAATTTGGTCATCTTCCTTAAATATATATACACACATATTTGTGTGTGCATATATGCATATATATACATATATATACTCACATATATCTATTTTGACATATATAATACATCTTCAAGTTATCAACTAAAAAATATACAAAGAATACCTCTGTCACAGTCTTTAATTTCAACTCCCCAGAAACGATCATTTTTATTCAAATCTTTCAGTTAGTATTCTTATACTTCTGCTCCATGATTCCTTAGGTTAGCTATTATTTCCTAACATGGAAGAAAAGATTAGGCTTTTTGCATTCATTCCTCATCCCCATGAACATATACATTCTTCCCCTCTCCCTCTGACCCTCCTAAAGCAGTTGAAATATAAATAAATCAATACCCATTGCTTATTTTATTATGATTTTGCAAATATTACAGATAGCTGAACCAGGTAATGAACTGCAATTACTGTTTTGTTTTTTAAAGATTTATTTATTTATTTATTTATTTGAGAGAGAGAGTACAGCAGGGGGAGTGGTAGAGGGAGAAGTAGACTCCCTGCTGAGCGGGGAGCCTGATGCTGGGCTTGATCACAGGACCCTGGGATCAGGACCTGAGCCAAAGGCAGACGCTTAGCCACCCAGGCTCCCATGTAATTACTGTTTTGGTATAAAACTTTTCATTTTAAGAGAGATAGTAATCTCATTTTTTTTTTCATTTATTTAGCTTTCTATGAGTCAATTCAGCCCCTAACTCTCTGAGTTAATAAATGTCCTTCAGGAACTCTTGAAGATCAGAAATTCTTGGGGTGCCTGAGTGGCTCAATCAGTTAAGCCTCCAACTCTTGGTTTTGGCTCAGGTCATGATTTCAGGGTCATGGGATCCAGCACCAGGTGGGGCTCTGTGCTCAGCAGGGTGTCTGCTTGGGATTCTCTCTCTCTCTCCCTTTCCCCTGCCCCTCCCTGAGCTCTTGCTCTCTCTTATTCTCTTTCTCTCGCTCATAAATATATATATATATATATTGGATTGGAAATTCTTCCAGTGTCCGCCCCCCCTCCTTTTTTTAATTGGAAACTTCTCTCCAGAATCTCCATGCTTCCGAAGTTCATCACTGGGTTGGCTACTCACCAAGCCTGTGACATAATTTTCTTTTCACCTCTCTGTAGTATTGGCTCTCTACCATATTTTATTGTTTCTCAGTTTAGTTCCTAAGAAAGTATGCATGGGAGATAATTTTTACAACTTTCATGTTTCAAAAGTCCCTTTTATTTGATGCATAGTTTGTTGGGATAAGGAATTTTATTTGAACATCATTTTTCAAAAATCATTACTCAAATTCTTTTTGAGAATTTTGGATCGTTTCTTTTTTGCTTTATTAACTTTACAAGTATGGCTACTGAAAATCTGATGTCATTTTGACTCCTGCTTTTTCATATATGATCAATTTTTAAATTTTTTTTCTAGACTATTTTTAGAATTCTTTCTTTGTCTCATATCATAAACTGTGTCTTGTTTAAGTCTCTGCTATCTATTGATATAGGCTCTCAATGGGTCCTCACTATTTAGAAACTCACATCCTTCAATTTTGGGAATTGTCTTTAAATTATTTCTTAGATAATTTTCTCCTCCCACCCTCTCTTTTTCTTTTGTTTTATTTATAAATATTTTATTACTCAGGTATTGCACCACTTGGATTCAACACCCCACATCAATAGCAAAAGAATATTGTGCCTATTTCCAGGTATAAATACTACCTACCTCAGCTATATTGTTCTGTAAATAAAGTCTTGCATGCCGTAAAATATTTTAATACATACAGTAAAGCAAATAAAAACAATACACTGTCAAGAGACAAAGTAACAAACAGAACCAGACTGAAAAATAATCCAGTTGTTGGAACATTATGTCTCAAATTGCTGTTCCTGTGTAGGAAGACCTGTGTTACATATTTCATGGAAGACAGAATAGATTATCTCAAAGAGTTAGTAGGTCTTTAATCTTTCAGGGAAAATTTAAACAATATAAACTAAGTTTTCCCCGTACTTGATCTTGACCTCATCACAGATTTAAGAACCTGCTGGAATTAGGCAGGAGCCATAATCCTCTGTAGCCCAGGGTGGGTATTGTACTTACAAGATCCCTTTCTTTGTCATATATGCTGTGACAGCCAGAAATTACCCAGGATATGGCCCATGTTCTTTCTCTGATTTAACTGTTCCCTTTATGAAATAGCTGTATGTAATGGTTACACTTCTTGTTAGCATGACATTCCCTCCACAGTGATATTGTGAGATCTCTGTTTGGTGTGGCTATTGTTTCCGTGGGCACTTCTATGAAATGGCGAAGGAAATCAAACATGACCTTGGACCCAATTTTCCCCTCAAGTTCTCTAGAGACTGGGTTTTTTTTTGTTTTTTGGGGTTTTTTTGTATGAAATCCTTTAGTTCTTCCTACCTTATTCCCATTATACTGTAAAGAAATTCTTCTAAGTTGACAGCATGTGCTATTATGTTAGCAAGTGTCAGTGTTGACAGAGGCATTGTCTTATACTTTTAAATCTAAGTTTTTATTTTTGTAGAGAGTTGGGGGAGGACAATTTAGGACTTAATTGGACTTAAGTATCTTGATACCCATCTCTAAAGAAAACCTAAAATAAATTATTTGCCTAGCAAGTATTCGGTTTACCTAAAGTGGGTCCAGGTAGTTAGCAAATAAGTTTAAAGGAAAAGGGATATATATATCACAACTTTTTGTTTTTAAAGATTTATTTATTTATTTGAGAGAGCACATGAGAGGGGATTGGGTCAGAGGGAGAAGCAGGCTCCTTGCTGAGCAGGGAGCCTGATGTGGGACTCGATCCTGGGACTCCGGGATCATGACCTGAGCCGAAGGCAGTCGCTTAAACAACTGAGCCACCCAGGCGCCCTATATCACAACTTTTAAATGGTTGAGATTATTGTCTGATTTTTAAGGAAGCATTCTGTCCATCTGGCTGAACAAGGAAGACTAAAAATGCAAAATTTGCATGATTCTCATTGTGGGGATTCACCTCTCTAGATCCTAAATAGCATGGTCCATTGCAGGTTTCTATTCCACAGAACCAAAATCAGTAAAAAGACAATGAAAATCTAAGAGAGACTTAACCAGTTTTTATAAGGAGATAGAGGGAGTTTTAATGATTAATAATGGAATGATTAAAATGACCTGAAATGTGTAAATTATTTAAGCCGTTAGCAGACATAAACTTTTAGTAGTTATCCCAGAAACTATTTTCTAAAATGTTGAAATAAAATATGGCAGTATTGTAATTGGTAGATTACATTTTCAATTGAGGAAGAACTATATTGAGAAGTTGTTTAAATCAACATTTGGCAAGAAATGTGGCCCATGAATCATAACAGGCTCCAAATGGTCTTTATAGCAAAACAGTTGAGATGTTTAATCAGGTGACTTTTTGAGGAAGAATTATTAAGTTCCTGACTCTTAGTAGAGTTCCAAGACCTGTTATAGTGGAGTTGGTGCTTGTGGTGCTATAAATCTGAGAGAATTAGACTTCACCATCACCTGAAACCTGCTTCTGACAACTTCCTTACCAAAGTCATACCATGCAAAATAAATCCTCCACTACTGACATTTCTAGTAACCAAGCTCCGGGAGTCTTTCAAAATTTGAAATGTTTTAAATTTCAGTAGGATAATATGATTTATTTTCATTTTGGCCATGCCAAACTTAAGAAAGTTTTATTTTGTTTCACATTTTAGCAGTAGTTAGGCATTCATAAATGCTACCTGTATTTATGCTAAATAATCAATATCTGCTAAGGCAAGATATGTATTCTGTTTTCTAGTCAACAGATTTTATTTAGTGTTTCAGAGAAGGTTTAAAGTATCGAGGAAAAATGTGATGTTATAGGTTCAAACATTTATAATGAAAACATACATTTTAAATAAAAACAAATTAAAAATTATACATTCGTTCCTCAGATATATAAAATTTATGTATTTCCTGTGGGTGAATCCCATTTTCAGTTCAACAGTGGCCTTTTCACCCAATGACTTAGATATTGAACTGAACTCTCTTCTTTTAGAACAGGGGTTGGTAAGAGAGGGAGTGGCTCAGCTATCAATAGATGGTGGAATATGAAAGAAGCAGTAAATGTCCTAGCATCCACATGTCTCGTGTTGTCTTGACTACCTGCTTACTATGGCTATTTACTACACAATCTGGGTGGCTTAAACAACAAAACTGTATTATTCCACAATCCAGGAGGCCAGAACTAAGATTAAGGTGGTGACATTGTTGGTTCCATCTAAAGGCCATGAGAGATGATCTGCCCAATCCCTCTCTCCTACCTTCTGGTGGTTTGTAGACAATACCTGGCTTGTGAAAGCATCATCCGACTTCTGTGTTGACCTTCACATGGCATTCTCCATGTGAGTGTATCTCCAAATTTCCCCTTTTTGTAAGGTTGCCTATTGGATTAGGGGTCCACCTCACTAGATTATAACTCCACCTCAACTAATTACTTCTGCAAAGAGTGTATTTCCAAATAAGGTCATATTCTAAAGTACTAGAGGTTAGTACTTTAGCATATGAATTTTGGGAAGGCAATTCAACATCTAACACTGCCCCCTCAACTCTCTAACCCTGTGAACTTGGGCAGGTTACTTCATTCTTTGTCTCAGTTTCCTTATTGGTAAATATAGTAAAACTAATAGCACCCATCTCGTTGGTGTATTTAATGATTTAACTAGGTCATACAACACATAAGACATCTAATCACATTTCAGTTATTAATAGTAGAATAGCATATCTTGCTTATAATTTGATTTCCACCTTGTTGCAAGTTTGATTTAATCTTAACTTTTATCTACACAGAAAAATACATAAAAACTTAAAAACAAAGAGAATATTACTATCCAAGTATATTTAAAACAAAAAGAAGTAATTCTTAATGTCCAGTTTCCTTTTTCAAAAGCATTCTGAATATGCTCATAAATCTTTATGTAGTGATCTTAGTGATTCGCTAGTAAAACTTCATCTCTGATATACATTGAAAGATCACAATTGTTTAAAAGTAACAGAATAACAAGATTAATATTTATAATTTTCCCATTGCGTATTTAATAGGAGGAAATGTATGTAGTAAATAATAAAATTCAGAAAATTAGGTCAAATACAGTTTTGAGTTTACCTTGTCAAACAGGTACATGCTTCTGATAATTTTAAACATGTTAAACATTTAGCAATATTTCCTGAAAATACTATACCAATAAGAGTTAAGTTACTTATCTGGGCGCCTGGGTGGCTCAGTTGGTTAAGCGACTGCCTTCGGCTCAGGTCATGATTCTGGAGTCCCGGGATCGAGCCCCACATCGGGCTCCCTGCTCAGCAGGGAGTCTGCTTCTCCCTCTGCCCCTCCCCCCTCATGTGCGTGCTCTCTCTCTCTCTCTCTCATTCTCTCTCGCAAATAAATAAATAAATTTTTAAAAAAAAAGAGTTAAGTTACTTAATAGAAGTAGTTATCCTACTATGTCATGAGAAGCCTCATTAGTTTTTCTTTGATAATTAGCTATAACTGCATCAAAAATTATTAGCTATAATGAAACAAAGGGTCTCTGGAAAGTGAACCCTCATGAATACTTACTGTGAGTAAATTAAATTGAAAAAGCCTTGATTAAGCAATATACACCGAATTTCACATAAAAATGCTGATTTCTCCCTGAAGAACAACTACAGACTCCATTAAAATGGAAACATTTCATATGAATATCAATTAATCAAAAAATATATTTTTATGATGTCCCTGCCTAGAATAAAAAGCATATACAATCTCAAACATATTCAAAAGTCAGACGAATTAATATTGATATCATGCATCAAAACAACAATTGTCAAATCTCAGTGAATAGTTTCATCAAATAAAATATGACCCTTTCTGAGAGTTATTTTCTCTTGTTACAGCCTTAGAAATTTTTTTTTGTATTATAATCAGATACATATATTCCAGGTCACTGGGGAAATGATTAAGATTCAGAATATTTTTAAAGGGAGCTCGCATAAGAAAATGGAATGGAAAGCAAAGAGGGTAAAAGAGAAAGAAATGTAGTATAAAGTGATAGAAACTGGAATGCATGCTTCTCAGTGTTCAAGTCAATAGGCTAGAGACATGTTCTTAATAAACATTCTAAACACACCTTGGCATATATATTTCAACAATAGCATCCTTTTGGGGATGGTCCTTCAGGGAAGTTTTCAGATAAATTTCAGACCTGAATTTCATTACACATTCACAAGATGAGACAAGTAAATGAGCAAGTAAATAGTGAGAAGGATTTTGTAATGTAAGTATCTGATGGATCTTCCCTCCCTAGATCCCAAATCCAACAGCTCCAGCAACAGTAACTGTGGCTCTTCAGTGGTCTCTTGCCCCACCACTAATAAAATGCCAGCTACTCTGCTACCTGGGGGAATTGATTCCTGTCTACTTCTACCTTCTACTTCTACTTCTAGGTCAACTAAAAATCAAGCTTGACTCTATGATCAAGCCATATTCCAGTTCAAAATCTGAGTACTTGTACCTGTGCTTAACCTTTGATCGGCAGTATAGCAATTATTCAGTAGATTTGATTCTACTCAAAATCAATCTGAACTTGACCATGCTGTGAGTTAAGGACAGAGACCAAAAAGACAAGGGAAGGAAATGCTCCATTATTTGATTAATCTTGATATCCTATCTAATGCCAAATTTATCAGATAATTGCCCTAGGTTGCTTTCTGTTTTGATGTATATTCATGAGATCAGCCTCAAAGAAAACATTTATGCTTCACTGATCAATTGACAACCATTAAATTTTAGCTGCTCATTTACAAATGTCTTTCAGCAGATACATATTGGTATATATTGTATTTTTTCATGTATCTTGACTCCTCAAAAGGATTATAAGTGCTTAAAAATAGAAATCTTGGCTTACACATATTTGTAATTCCACACCACAGTTTTTGGAGTGTAGTATGTGGTTTACAAATATTGTGTCTTTAAATAGTTCAAAATAACCACAGTTATAGTATTGATTGACACCTCTCTATGGAGTAATTACAGAAAGGTCCAACCAGTGTTAGGCCAGGATTATTAAATGAAGTTAATGCAATGAAGATTAAATCTGTTCAATATCTCCAGCTATTCCACACTACTAGTAGATTTGAAACAATTTTTCTATCCTAAAAAACTTTTCCTCAAAGAAACTGAGATCAACACAAATAGAAACTGTGACATGCTAACTGCCAAAATGGCAGCAAAGTGACTGGCTGTCATTTTGCCCAGCCTTTTTACTAAAATAGAAGGCATTTTCTTTTACCATCATGAAAATTATAGCTTTCCTGTTAAAGCTCTATGCATACAACTGGAAACACACACACACACACACACACACACACACACACACACACACACAAAACCTGGCCTGAGACGTTGCAATAAACTTTTTTCTGCTCATTTTGCCATAAACCAGCATTTCTTCCTCATTTAAAGGGAATTTGTTGAACAAGAAAATGGACTCAAATGATTTTCAGATGTGAATGGGTTTCCAGGTAGTTACCTGGTCTAGGAACCAGTCACAATTTCTTTTTTTTTTTTTTAAGATTTTATTTATTTATTTGAGAGAGAGAGAATGAGAGATAGAGAGCACGAGAGGGAAGAGGGTCAGAGGGAGAAGCAGACTCCCTGCTGAGCAGGGAGCCCGATGTGGGACCCGATCCCGGGACTCCAGGATCATGACCTGAGCCGAAGGCAGTCGCTTAACCAACTGAGCCACCCAGGCGCCCCCCAGTCACAATTTCTTTAATCTCTTTAATGTTGCTAAGGCACTATGCTTCAGTGGTCATGGCCTTCCAGGCTATTCTGCAGGATGTTCCTCATTCAGATAAATAGAATCATATTAATTCCTTGCAGTGATGTAGGTGCTAAATGAATCCCCTCTTGAAGGAGAAGTGCTATCTATGTGCTATGAAAAAAAAATGTTAGAGTAACGGAATCCAAAAGTTAGAAAGAAACTCAAGGGTCATTTACTTTAGTCCACATTTTAGCTATGGAGTCTCCCCTGTAATATTTGCCAAGTCCTCGTGAGGTAGGAAAACTTTTAATGACATCATTAGGAAATAAATGTATTTTTCCATTCGCATGGTCTATGACATTTTCCATGCCATGGTCCATGAAATCTGCCTTGATTTAAACTCAGCCCTGAAACCATGGAAGAAAGTCTAGACAGAGCCAAGAAACTGGAGAACTTTGCTCCCTACAAGGCTTTGAGCACATCTGATTTCCTAGAGGTGTAGAATTTCTCTATGAGGAAGTAGAGGGTGGCTCAGTTGGTTAAGCGTCTGACCTGGTTTTGGCTTGGGTCATGAGATCAGGGTCGTGAGATCAAGCCTCATGTAGGGCTTTGTGCTCAGCAGGGAGTCTACTTAAGATTCTCTCTCCCTTTCTCTCTGTCCCTCCCCCCTCAAATAAGTAAATAAATAAATACTTTTAAAAAAGGAAGTAGGAATTGGCATAACTCCTGTCTTATCTACTTGTGAATTGAGCAGTTCAGAGAAGACTACCATGGCCTCAGAAGCTCTATTCCATTCCAACTGCAAGGCTCAAAAGTCCACCATTAGAGGATCTTTTATTTTTTCCAACTGTAGCCTTTAACTTTTTCTTTATAAAATGCAATATCTATGGAAATGTGTAATCATACAATTGCTAAAATTTAATATTTAGATTTTTTAAAAGAATTTCTCCCTTACAGAAATAACTGGTCTCAGCAATATGCAAATGATTTCAACAAAAGAAAGTAAAAGAGGGGATTAAGAAACACAGACTTCCAGTTATAAAATGAATAAGTCATGGGGCTATAATATACATGGGGATATGATATGTACATAGTCAATGGTACTAGTGGTGATTATTTCGCAATGTATACAAATGTTGAATCACTATGTTGTATACCTGAAATTAATATAAGATTGTATATCAATTATTAACTCAATAAATAAGAAAAGGGGAGAGGATAAACCTAGGGAAAGAAGTTGCCTACCTAAAACATAGTAAATAAGAAATGGAAACTTCAGCGTTTCAGGGCTAGCTTATTCTGCATCCAGTCTGAACTGCCTCAGAGCCTCGAGCAAGTCCTCCACATATACCTTGGTAACTACGAACCAAAGGCCTAGATCATGTCAGCAGCTGTTGCTTCATTGTTCTTACCATCCTGTGGAACAACATAACATAATGCAAAACTTTAGGCAGTGATGAGTGGAATGTGTCATTCCCACTGATCACAGAGTCTCAGACATTGCTGTGACCTGGACCCAGCCTCTGTCATTTGCTGGACTTCGGCCTCAACAGTCTGTCAGAAAACAAGTGAATTAAGCATCTGACATATGCCAGGTACCAGGTGAAGTTTGGGTCAGGTTCCAGAAACAGAGCAAAAGGACTCTGCCTTCATGGTGATTCAACTCTAGAGAAGAAGAGGGAAAATCAGTAAGGCATAGGGAGCCTATCCCAAGGACCACCCCTTTCTCTTCCAGCTCCCAACACAAATGTGAGGGAGAGTTACCTAGAGAAGGACAGGAAAGGCACAGGAGGGGCTGTTCCAGGCCAAAGGAACAGCATGCCATGCCTGAAGCAGAAAAGACAAAGATACTTTTGAGGAAATAGAAGAAATCCAGGAGGCCTGGAACAGAGAGAGTAGCTGGAAGTGTCATGAGGGATGAAGCTGGAGACCCAGATTGATGGAGGCCTTTGTGTAGCCGGGATTTGAGATCTTATAATAATATATAGCTCTTGAATGACATTAAACTAGCTGGTGACAAGATTAGAATTACTTTCTCTTTTTTTTTTCTTAAGTGTCAATCTGGCTGCAAGTTCCAAACTGAATTAAATAGAGCAAGACAGGAGGTGAAGAAAGAAGAAGCTGGATTAGTCATGAAAGAGAATATTAGGGGCCTACACTAAAGAAGTAACATTAGGAATAAAATCAATATTTGTACATTTGAACAATTGAAAAGATAGATGGCTTATGATGTGGAGAGGGGGAAATAATTTGGAGATGGAAAAATAATTTGAAGATGATGCCTTGGATTTTAAATCCTGGGCAAATGGTGGAGCCATACATTTAACAGGGAACAGAAGGAGCAGCTTTAAAGCAGGAGGTAGGGAAATCTATGAATAACAATGGGCATTCATTCAAGAAGAAGTGTGTGGACATTTTGATTCAGGAGCCCTTAGTTTAGAAGAGAGATCTGGACTTCAAAACACCATTTGTGAGAAAGTACATGGATGGCATTTGAAACCATTAGAAAGGACACCCCCCTGCCCTGTAAGGTGTGAGAATAGGATGGGAAAGAAGAGTTCATCAAATCACGTCCACAAAGTCAATGTTCAATTACTGAATTGACCTGGGAAGGAAATAATGGAGCAACATTAAGAACAAAGAAAAAGAACCACCTATATCTGACATTAGGATGATTTAGAAGTCAACATGTCCATAAGTAAGTGGTGAGTGGTCATTTGTTTATAATGTAATGGAGAGATTAAGTAAGTCTAAAAAACGTCCATTGCATTCAGTGCCATGAAAGTCAATGGTGAATTGGACAAGTTATGTGTAATTAATTAGCAGCTCTATGATAATTTTGAATCCTGAAAGAATATTGCAGATCATTTTGTCCTCAGATTCTTTTGACATATGTAAAAACAGGTTCAGGGCATTCAAGTAAATCTTTCAAGGTCACATAGCCATCTCTGGGCTAGATGCTTCTTCCATAGCTCTTTTCATTATACCGTGGTCACTGATATTTTCTTATCCTGATTCATCAATTTGAATTTTTAATTAAATAAGGCCTCTGATTGTCCAAAGCAGTAATAATGAGATTCAGTTGTTTAGAACAATTTTTTCTCTAAATATTGATAGGAGTTAGTAAACTGAGATAATTCAATGCAAAGAGGGCAGAAATGCTCTCCATCAAAGGGTCCACCAAAGAAGATCAGAGGGGTCTACTCTAAGGACAGTAGTGCCAAGCATGAGGAAGACATCTTTCATTTTGACATTTAGAAAAAGCCACCAAATGGCTTGGTTAAAATTACAAACAAACATACTGTAAAACGTCATGTCAAAGCAAAAGAAAATAAAAAGCTCCAAACACCATCTTACAGTGGCATATCAGAAAGTATTTGAAAATGGTTACATGCCATTACTTTTTTCACTTTGGTAAGATGAAAACAACAACATGACTTTTTTTCTTTTTTTATGTGTTAACAATGTACTCTCTCAGGCTAAGACCTTGTATTCCAAGTTGAAGCCTAGGGCAAAATTTTTATAGCTGAATTATAAATCCCTGAAAATAGAGATTTATAATGGAAATTCTTGAAACCCATTCCTAATATATCTGTACTACCTGGAGCCCCTCTTATGAAAGGCGGGCTCTGAGACCTTCTTCCAGGTAACTTTGCTAATAAGATGAAATGATGAAAGCGTGTTCAGATACAATATTTAAGACATAACCCTTTTTTGGTACTAGTACATATTGCAGTAGGCCCTACACTTTGAAAAACAGAAACAGAAGAATCTGGTATAGCTTGATAGAGGAATGTAAGATATGAAAAATTCTTTGGGGAAATGATGGGTTATTAAGGTATGGACTATAATATCATCGTCAATCTATAAAACTTTTACAACCTAGTCTTATTTGCACAGAGATTACATCCCCAAAGCTCAGTGCCAAAGACACATGTTAATAAGCTCACAACTTTTAATTAAGCAATATGTAAAAGTAGATTCCCATTAAGCTGTGATTTGTGGGCTAGTTCATTACAGTGGGCCCCAACCACCAGACACATATTCAATACAAATCAAGCAGTCTGCATATTATCCAGCTTAATGTGAGCCGACCAGTGATGTTTTATTGCCAGTTCAGGAGAGCGGTTCATAGAAAGTATTTTCCCCCAAAAGACGAGGACAGAGATCAAAACCTAATGACTCCATGGTGCTTGTTTAATGAAATGACTCATCTGCATTGTTTATTTGCATAACACAATAATTACTCATACAGTTAATTATCATACATTTGATTATCTGACCTGAGGGGTTAGAGTTTTTATTGTCATAAACCCGTAGAGGGCAGTCCTGGTAGTTGGTTTGAGTAGTCGGGAGCAAGATTAAATTTGCCTTCATTTCAGTTTGGTTGGGAAAGGAAGTGTTAAGGAATTAATGGTCTGGGAGAATTGGTTAAGTGAAAAGAAAATGAGCCCCAATTTTTCCTCCATAAACTAAATTCTGCAAAAATTAAAGTGTTAATTCTAAAAAATAAAACTATGGAACAAAGAGGGGAAAACATGATCTCATGATTGAGGACATTTTTAATGCAAAGAAGGGGACCAGACAAAGGGAAAAACTGGTATATTTGATGGCATAGACAATAAAAACTCTTTACATAAAATATAATCACCAACACCTTTAAAAAATGATGTCTAATTGAATTAATGTATAAATGATTGAATTGATCATTTAATTAATAACTCAGTTTACTCATTGAATAAATATTTATTCAACACTCATTGTGTACCAGGCATTGTATCAGAAATATACCTGAAATATGTATCTGATCTTATATGTATTAAATAAATATCTGATAAAATGCCTCGCATGCAATGAGTGTCTACATGCATACATATATTCATCCATATATATACCCAGACAAAAGCTCTTTATCAAAAATAAAATCCTTATCCTTTGCTTGTGCCTATTTTAGGCTTTCTATTCAACTGATTTGTCTGCTTATATTGGTGCCAGTTTATTTTGATAATTGATGAAGTTTTTTTTAATTTTATTTTATTATATTATGTTAATCACCATACATTACATCATTAGTTTTTGATGTAGTGTTCCATGATTCATTGTTTGCATATAACACCCAGTGCTTCATGCAGTACGTGCCCTCAATACCCATCACCAGGCTAACCCATCCCCCCACCCCCTTCCCCTCTAGAACCCTCAGTTTGTTTCTCAGAGTCCATAGTCTCTCATGGTTCTCCCTCCGATTCCGCCCCCTTCATTTTTCCCTTCCTACTATCTTCTTTTTTTTTTTTTAACATATAATGTATTATTTGTTTCAAAGGTACAGGTCTGTGATTCATCAGTCTTGCACAATTCACAGCGCTCACCATAGCACATACCCTCCCCAATGTCTATCACCCAGCCACCCCATCCCTCCCACCCCCCACCAATCCAGCAAACTTCAGTTTGTTTCCTGAGATTAAGAATTCCTTAAAATACATTTTAAGTTTTGCTTTTCCAGATTTCCTTCACCATTTTTTCTATTAATTACACATATGCTGCATGTTTATTGCAAAAACATTGGAAAATATAGATACACAGAAAAGAAAAATCACCTAAAACACCAACAACCGGTGTTAACAGTCTTCTGTAATTTTAATACAAATATACACATATATCTGTATTTGTGTAGAGAGAGAAAGATTTTTATAAAAACATTTTTAGGTTACAAATAACAATCTTTGCACTTTCTTTAAAATATATTACGGGGGTGCCTGGCTGGCTCAGTAGGTAGAGCATGCACTTCTTGATGTCAGGGTTGTGAGTTCGAGCCCCACTTTGGGTGTAGAAATTACTTAAAAATAAAATCTTTAAAAATACATATATATATTACAGGGGGCACCTGACAGGTTTATTCAGTTAAGTGTCTGCCTTTGGCTCAGGTCGTGATCCCAGGGTCCTAGGATCGAGGCCCCTATGAGGCTTCCTGCTCATCAGGAAATCTTCTTCTCCCTCTCCCTCTGCCTCTCCCCCCTGTTCATGCTCTCTCTCTCACTTGAGCTCTCTCTATCAAATAAATAAATAAAATCTTAATATATATACATTACTTAATATATATACGTATATGTATTACAGATGCATTGCCAAATCAATTATTAAACAGTAGCAGAAACCATGCTTTATGCCTGCTGAACAAGTGGTTGGCAAACTATGGCTCACAGTCCAAAACCAGCTCACCACCTCTTTTATAAATAAAGTCTTACCAGAACACAATAACACCCGTTCCTTTATAAATTGTTTATGGTTTATTTTATTCTATAACAAGAAAGTTGAGTAGTTGTGACAGGGACCATATGGACAAAAAACCTAAGACAGAGACCAAATGGACAAAAAACCTAAAAGATTTATCTGCTCCTTTAGAAAAATATAGACCCTACACTAAACCATATCTTCTTGGGAAAATTACATTCCTACTATGCAGTATGTTTGGGACCATATGACTGAATTCTGGTCAATGAGACATGAGTGAAATTGACATAACCGCTTCTAGGTCTTGACATAAGAATTCCTGTGCAACCTCCATCTTTTCTTCCATGTCAGTCATATCAGATAAAAAAAAAAACATATGAGACAGAGGACTTTCAATGAGTGAGAAATATACTTGTGTGTATGCTAGTGAGCTTTCAATATTCCTCTGTATTTTTCAAGACTGTAGAGAATTCCATCACAAGAATATAAATGATTTATTTCACCATTCTCTTATCTTAGATTGAATATTTACATTATTTCTAATGTCCTATTAATAAATAATTCACTATGGAAAATATTATGCATTTTATTTCTGTACTTACTCAAGTATTTCTTAAGATAATTACCTCATAATGAATGTGCTTGGTTAAAGGGCTTAAATATCAATTTTTTAGTAGTAATTTATTTGGGCTTTTTAATGTGTTCTATAACAAATGATGAGCCAGTTATCCCAATGCAATATCCAAAATTGTTCCATGTTTTGAGAATTATTATTTGTATTTTGTTTAGCTTTATTGAGGTATAATTGACAAATAAAATTGTGTGTATTTAAAGTATACAAGTGATGATTTGACATATTTTGTGAAACAATTATCACAATCAGGTTAAATAATACATCCATCACTTCATATGGTTACCTCTGTGTGTGTGTGGTGAGAACACTTAAGGTCTGTTCTCTTAGCAAATTTCAACTATAAAATACACATTATTAACCATAGTTATTATGTTATGTATTAGATGCCCAGAACTTAATCATCTTATAACTGAAGCCTAATATGCTTTGACCAATGTCTCCCCATCTTTCCCTCTTCCCTAGCCCCTGGTAACCACTATTCTATAGTCTGTTTCTATGGATTTGACTTTTTAATTTTTGTTTATTCA
This sequence comes from Zalophus californianus, assembly GCF_009762305.2. NCBI lineage: Eukaryota > Metazoa > Chordata > Mammalia > Carnivora > Otariidae > Zalophus > Zalophus californianus. Next base: position 129,316,383 of record NC_045601.1, read on the forward strand.
TTTTAGATTTCACATATAAGTGAGATCATACAGTATTTGTCTTCTGTCTGGTTAATTTCACTTAGCATAATATCCTCTAGGTTCATTCATATTGTCACCAATATCAAAATTTCCTTCTTTTTTATGACTAAATAATATTCCAGTGTGTGTGTGTACCACATTTTCTTTATCCATTTATCTGTTGACAGAAATTTAGGTTGTTCCTGTATGTTGGCTGCTGTGAGTAATGCTGTAATGAACATGGGAGTGCAGATATTTCTTTGAGATACTAATTTTATTTCCTTTGGACATATGCCAAAAAAGAGGAGATTTGGGGGTCAAATGGTAATTCTGTTTTTAATTTCTTGAAGGACCTCAGTACTCTTTTCCATAGTACTTTGCACTTGGATTTACTTCCTGACAGTGTACAAGGATTCCCTTTCTCCACATCCTTGCCAACACATTATCTGTTGTCTTTTTTATTAAAGCCATTTTATCCTAACAGGTACAATACCTCATTGTGGTTTTGATTTGCATTTTTCTGATGACTAGTGATATCGCGCACCATTAATCATTTGTATGTCTTTGAAAAAATATCTATTCAGATCCTTTGCCCATTTTTTAATTGAGTTGTTTTTTTTGCCATTGAGTAGTATGAGTTCCCTATATGTGTTGGATATTAATCCCTTTTCAGATATATGGCTTGCATGTATAGATTTCCTTTTCCTTTTGTTGATGGTTTGCTTTGTTGCATGGGAGCTTTTAAGTTTGATGTGATCTTACTAATTGATTTTTGACTTTTATTTTTGTTTGTTTTTTTTATGCTTTTGGTTTTCATATCCAAAAAATCATAAGAAAGATCAATGTTGAAGGACTTCCTCCTTATGTTTTTTATTCCAGTACTTATATGGTAAGAGGTCTTATGTTTATGACTGATTTACTTTGAGTTAATTTTTGTGAGTGGCATAAGATAGGGGTCCAATTTCATTTCCTTCATGTGTTTATCCAGTTTCCCAACATCATTTGTTGAGAGACTATCCTTTCCCCTTTAAGTATTCCTGGCTCCCTTGCCAAATATTAGTTGACTATATACAAAGGAATTTGATTCTGGGCTTTCTATTTTGTTCCATTAGTCTATATGTCTATTTTATGCCATTACCATACTGTCTTAATTTCTATACTTTGTGGTATAGTTTGAAAGTAGGGTACGTCAGGCTTTGCTTTTCTTTCTCAAGATCACTTTGGTTATTTGAATTTTTTATAGTCCCATACAAATTTTAGAACTGCTTTTTCTATTTCTGTCAAAAAAACCAATGTAAATTCAATAGGGATTGCATTAATTCTATAGATCCCTTTGGGCAGAATGAACATTTTAACAATATTAATTCTAATTCAGGAACATAAGATATTTCTTTATTTATTTGTGTCTTCTTCCATTTCTTTTATCAGTGTCTTATGGTATTCAGTGTATGGGTGTATCGCCTCCTTGGTTAAATTTATTCCTAACTATACTTTTTTTATGATATTATAAATAGGATTATTTTTCTAATTTCTCTTTCACATAGCCCATTGTTACTGTATGGAAATACAACTTACGTTTGTACATTGGACCCCTATTTAATATCCTGCAACTTTACTGAATTTGTTTATTAGTTATAGTAATTTTTGATGGAATCTTTAGAGTTTTCTATATATACCATGTCATTCACAAACAGAAAAATTTCCTTTTTTTTCCTTCACTGACATTTTTTTAATTAATTAATTTATTTTACCTACTTTTTTAAATTTTTTATTATGTTCAGTTAGCCACTGTATAGTACATCATTAGTTTTTGATGTAGTGTTCAATAATTCATTAGTTACATATAACACCCAGTGCTTCCTTTTTCATTTGGATGACTTTTATTTCTTTTTCTTGCCTAACTAATCTAGCTAAGACAAGGGATCGTTGTCTTGTTTCTGGTCTTAAAGGAAAAGATTTGGCTTTTCACCATTGAGTATGTCAGCTATGGGTTTGTCACATATGACCTTTATTTTGTGAGGTACATTCCTTCTATATTTATTTTTTGAGAATTTTAACAAGGAAAGGAGGTTGAATTTTGTTGATATTCTTCTATTGAAATGATCATATCATTTTTATTCTTTTATTAACATAGTTTATCACATTTATTGTTTTGCATGCATTAAACTATCTTGCATCTCAGGAATAAATCCCACTTGATCATGGTGTATGATTTTTTAATGTGTTGTTGAATTCAGCTTGCCAGTATTTCATTGGCGATTTTTGCTACTATGTTTATCAGGGATAGTGGTCTATAATTCTCTTTTCTTGTTTTGTCTTAGTCTAATGCTGGCCTTGTAGATGACTTTGGAAGTGTTTCCTCCTCTCCAGTTTTTTGGAAGAGTTTGAGAAAGATTGGTATTAATTCTTCTTTAAACTGTTTTGTAGAACTCACCAGTAAAGCCATTAGGTCCTGAGATTTTCTTTCTTGGGAGGTTTTTGATTGCTGATTTAATCTCCTTATGTATTATCAGTCTGTTCAGATTTTGTTTCTTTGATTCAATCTTGGTCGGTTGTATGTTTCTAGGAATTAGGCATTTCTCCTAGGTTGTCCAAATTTTTGTGCATAATTACTCATGGTGGTCTCATGATTCTTTGTATTTCTGTGGTATCAGTTATAGAGCCCCCTCTTTTATGTCTGATTTTATGTATTTGTCTTCTCTTTTTTCTTAGTCTAGCTAAAGTTTTGTGAATTTTATCTTTAAAACAAAACAAAACAAACAAACAAAACCTGGCGTTAAGCTTCATTGATCTTTCTATAGTTTTCCTGGTCTCTATTTCATTAATCTCTTATGTGATCTTTGTTATTTCCTTCCTTTTAAATTTGGGTTTGGCTTGTTGTTTTACTTCTAGCTTCTTGAGGTTTTAAATTGGGATTTTTATTTGTAATCTTTCTTCTTTCTTAGTGTAAATTGTTATTGCTATAAAATTCCCTCTTAGAACTGCTTTTGCTGCATCCCATAAGTTTTAATATGTTGTATTCTCATTTTCATTTATTTCAAGATTTTTCTTATTTCCCTTTTGATTTCTTCTTTGACCCATTGGTTTTTCAAGAGTGTGTTTGGTTTCCACATATTTGTGAATTTTTCAATTTTCCTCCTGCTATTGATTTTTAGTTTCATATCGTTGTGTTTGGAAAAGAGCCTAGGTATAATTTCAGTTTTCTTAAATTTGCTAAAAGTTGTTTTGTGACCTAACATGTGATCTGTTCTGGAAAATGTTCCATGTGTGCTTAAGAAAAATATGTGTTCTGCTTGCTACTGTTGGATGGAACATTCTGTACATGTTTGTTAGATCCATTTGGCCCCAAGTATAGTTCAAGCTCAATGTTTCTGTATTGATTCTCTCTCTGGACAATCTATCCATTGTTGAAAGTGGGATGTTGAAGTTCTTTACTACTATTGTATTGTTATCTCTTTCTCCCTTCAGATCTGTTAGTAGTTGTTTAATATATTTTAAGTGCTCTGATTTGGGGTGCATATATATTTACCATTGTTATATCCTCTTGATGAATTGACTCTTCTATCATTATGTAATGACCTTCTTTGTCTCTTATTACAGTATTTTTACTTAAAATCTATTTTGTCTGATGTAAGTATATCTATCCCTCCTCTCTTTTAGTTTTTATTTGGATGGAATCTCTTTTTCCATCCCTTCACTTTGAGCCTATGTATGTCCTTAAAGCTGAAGTATCTTGCCGGTTATTATATCTTAATACATTCACCAACACTATGCTTTTTGACTGGAGAATTTATTATATTTACTATTAAACTAATTATTGTTAGGTAAGGACTTATGAATGCCACCTTATTATTGTTTTTTAGCTGTTTTATAGTTCCCCGTTCCTTTTTTCTTTTACTGTCTTGTTTTGTGGGTTGATGATTTTCTGTAGTGGTATGCTTTGATGATATCATCCCATTGTCCTCTGGCCTGAAAGGTTTCTTCCGCTGAGAAATCTGCTGATAACCTTACAAGGATTCCCTAATATGTGAGAATTTTTTTTTCTCTTGCCACTTTTAAAGTTTCCTCTCTCTCTCTCTCTCTCTTTCTTATTTTAGATAGTTTTAATATAATGTGTCTTGAAGAAGACATCCTTGGGTTGAATCTTTGGGAGAACTATGAGCTTCATGAACTTGGATATCTGAATATTTTCCAGATTTGAACATTTTTAGTCATTAATCTTTAAATAAGCTTTCTGCCTCTTCCTCTATCTCTCTCTCTTTTCCTTCTGGGACTACAATATGCACAGATATTTTCACTTGATGGTATCTCATAATTTACACAGGTTTTCTTCACACTTTAAAAATTTCTTTTCCTTCATTCTCACCTGACTGGATAATTTCAAATGACCTGTCTTCTTCATCACAGATTCTTTCTTCTGTTTGATCAAGTCTACTGCAGATGCTCTCTATTGCATTCATTGTACTCTTCAGCAACAAATATTCTGTTTGGTTCTTTTTATGATTTCTATCTCTCTGTCAGTCTTATTTTGCTCACATATCTTTTTTCTTGATTTCATTAAAATGTGTGTTCTTGTAGGTGAGTGGGCTTCCTTAGAACAATTATTTTGAGTTTTTATCAAGCAAATCACAGATCTTTATTTCTTTGGGGCCATTTGCTGGAAATGATTGTATTCCCTTTGTGGTGTTATGTTTCCTTGATTTTTCATGTTTCTTGAAGTCTTGCATTGCTATCTTTGGGTTTGAAGAAGTAGACACCTCCTCCAGTCTTTACTCATTGACTTTAGGAGAGAAATATCTTCTGTCTGCCCTGCTAGGCATTCTCAGGCTTTTCTGGACTTTTTTTTTATGGATATGCCTGCCTTCACATCTCTTCCTTTTTGGTGGGATGAGTTCTTAAGACTATATGGTTTCTCTTGATCCTGCAAAATCAAACTAAGTTTTAACAGCCTCCCTTAGGGTTGCTTTCCCTAGGGTGTTGCTGAATGCTCAAGTTTGTGTACTTTTTTTGCAATCCTGTGAAATTAGTTCAGCTTTTCACATATGTTCACTAGCTGTCTGAAAAGGTTTGCACTCTTTTCCCTTGAGAGGCACACAGGGAGCTGATCGTGAGGTGGGGGTTGTGTGGGTGAGACATGTGGAGTGTTAAGGGTGCCCATGGGATAGTTAAGGAGATCCACAGGTGAGGTGTCCTGAGTGGTTCATGGACAAGATCCCTAATGGAGACTGCAAAGCAATTAGTAGGATTTGTGTTCCTTTGATTACCTCTAAGCTGTAGCTGTTATTCTTCCCACCCTTCTCTGCCCCTCAGTTTTGCAGCATACCTCAGTATTGTGTCTGGGACAAGAAGGAAGTGGGCCTCTTTGATAGCATCATGCATAGCTGCAGAAGCTGGGTGCTCACTTGCATGCTTTCACTTTTCCCATGGACAAAATCATGCGCCAAGAGCACTGATCTGTGCTGCCTTGGAAGAGGGTTGGTACAGGTAAAATAAAACTGTTCCTCTTACCCTCTTCAATGGGTCCATTCTTGGAATTTTTTTTTTTAATCCAGTAGTGTGTTAAAACTTCTCCACTGGACTCTAGGACTTCCACAAAAATATTCTCATCTGAGGGTGGTTATAAAAATTGGTGTTCTTTAGGGCAAAGATGATAAAAAGTTCTATTCCACCTTTTTGCTGATGTCACTACTCTAAATCCTCCCAATACAATTTACTGGGTTATTCTTCCCTTACTGAAAAATTTGAATGGATAATAAATTCTGTCAGTAGGATCATTTTTATTTTTCTTTCCCTTACTAATGTTATACATTGTACTAATAAACTTTTTAATGGTGAATCATTGTTCAATGACTAAGTAAAACTTATTTAGGAACAGAAGTTTTTCTTAATTTAGTACTATAAAAACTTGCTAACATTTTCCTCAGGTCTGTAATTCTTGTGTGCATATGTTTGTCTGTGCGTGTGTATGGATGGGTATATATACCCATCATCATTGTTGGGTAGCCACCATCTGTCAATCTTAATACATACATATGCAGATAATATAGACTTAAAATGGTTAGAAACTCATATTTTTTCAATTATTTAGAATAATTTGAATAGCATGGAATTTATCAGTTCCTTAATGATTTTATTTAAATCACCTCCCCAAAAAATCAACCAGAAATCCATCCAGTCTAAATGATTTCCTGAAAGATGTTTTCCAAAATACTTTAAAAAATGCTGTCCATGTTTATTACTTTAGGAATTCAATTCTTCTAAAAAAAACTTGATACTTAAAAAATTATTTGTCCCAGTGAAACATTTTTATTTATCACCACAGATATATGTATATTAAACTCTGATTTTTAACCTCTTCTTTATCTGTGGTTATATTACACTTCTCTGATACCTAAGGTTGTATGTTTGTATTTTTTTCTCTTCTTTCCCAATCTTGACAGAAGAGAAAATTAATAATGAGCTTTAACACCAAAAAAGTTATTATAATTTATGTCCTCTTTTCTGAATGATCTTAGCTTTGCAAGTTTTATTTATATATTTTTTTCTAGCTTCTTTATTTTTATTGTTTTAATAGTAAAAGTATTTCTATCTAGATACAACTCTGGTCACATTTCATAAGTTTTTATATATAGTGTTCTAATTGCTTCATAAAATATTGTTTTTTAAATAATTTATGATTGCACATTTTATTTCCTTTTGATCCACAAGAGTTTTGGGGGGTGGTGCACAAGTACTTTTAAAATGTCCTCAAACATGTATAATTTTTAATATATACAAGTCTAAAATTTTATAATTGTTTCTGCACACTCTTACCTGAATATATATTGTACAACTTCTGTTGTGTGTAATTTAATGATTTTTTTTCTTTTTTTGTTGGAGAATGCTGATATATGTTATATTCTTATAAATGTGATTTTATATTGACATTATAAAACATTAACATCCTTCTATGCAAAATATACTGATTTGTTGTATTATTTATGCTATCTATATTAGTGAATATCTGGAAATGTGTTGTAGTTACACTCAATGCTTTTTTTTAAATATATATTTCCAGGAACCACCCATGCTCTCCTAATTCAAAATATCTAAGAATTGGTTCTAGGATTGTCTATTAAAAGCTTGCCTCGCGACTCATAGTGAAGTTGGAGATTTTTGTTTGGTTGGTTGGTTGGTTTTGTTTTGGTTTGGACATATTTTTTCCCAGCATCTAATGTAATATTTTCTTCCAGGCAGGATTTTTGGTGAGCAAATGCTTTTAAAAGCCTGTCCAGTGGTTGATCCTCCAATGGCTGTGTGTGTGTGTAAAAGACTAAAGTTGTAATAAGTGAAAAGAGTTCAACTGACCTGCCTAAGAAACTATATAAGACTTAGAGACTGTGGAAGTATGAAAAAAGTGTTCATCAGATTTAGAGGGCTCTCTAGTGGGTGGTTGTGAGATGCAGTTTTTAAAGAAGGGTCAGTGGTTCCAGTGAGAAAATGCCATTTGAACAAAGACAAGAAAGGAGTGAAATAGTTAGCCATGTGGACCTCTGGGGGAATTGAGCAGTGTGTATATCAGATGAACAGATAATCAGAATTATCTTCTAGGCTGAAAGAAAAGTTATGTTTGGGAATTAGGAAAAGGCCAGGATGATAGAACATAGTAAATAAAGGCAAGTGTAGGTGTGAGGTAAGGAGAGGTAATAACTCAGCTTATCCAAGGTGACTTGAGGTTATCATGAGAACTTTGCTTTTTATGCCAACCTAATGGAGAGTTTGAGCAAAGGAGTCATGTGATCTCACTTATTTTAGAAGGATCATGTTAGTGGGGCGCCTGGGTGGCTCAGTCGTTAAGCGTCTGCCTTCGGCTCAGGTCATGATCCCAGGGTCCTGGGATCAAGCCCCGCATCAGGCTCCCTGCTCTGCGGGAAACTGGTTTCTCCCTCTCCCACTCCCCCTGCTTGTGTTCACTCTCTCGCTGGGTCTCTCTCTGTCAAATAAATAAATAAAATCTTAAAAAAAAAAAAGAAGAAGAAGAAGAAGGATCATGTTAGTTAATGTGTTGGGAATGGATCAAAGTGGAGTGAGAGTAAAGGTAGGGAAATCAATAAGGGGACTACTGAGAGATCCAGGAGAGCAATAACAGTGGCTCAGGTTGGGACCATGGCAGAGAATTATGGGATAAGTAGTCAGATTCTGGGTTCATTTTCAAAGCATATCCAATAGAGTTTCTGAATGGTTGATATGTAGTCAAGAGGAGCTATTAGAGGCAGTACAGATCTTTACGGCTGAACCAGCCCTTCATGACTGCACTCCCACCTTTCCGTTACCATATAACTTGCCTTGATCCTGTGAGTGGATATATTTCATGTCTTCCTGAGAGCTTAAGAACCTGTCATGCTGCTTATACTCCTTTTCCCCTCTGCTTTGACAATCAGCAGTGTTCTGGAGAGCAGGGACTTGATCAATGTGGGCACAGAGTGAGAATGATGACAATATTGTGTAGATTCCTCGGGGGACTTGTGATGAATGTATAACTGGCACAAGAAATCACTTTTTTTTAAACTAGCAATTGTTAACCAGCAATCACTTGGAAAGTATATAACATATCTAATGAGTATCCTAGGATATGAAAAGATGAGAAAAAATAGAATGTTAGTAGCATGTGTTCGATATAACTCTGCATTTGACAATGTACTAGAAAAAAAGAGATGAGCTTAAAAACAATCAGCAAGCAGAAATAAAAGGGGACGAAGAGAATAGGAAAATGTGGAGACTTATAAGGTTGGAATAGGTTACTGTTTTTCACAACCTACCAGGACAAAGTAAACTTGAGAATGTCTTTGAGCAAAGAAAGCCTTTTGGCAAGGATCAAATCAATGGAAGCCCCTCATTCCCATTGTTACTACCTCTGAGTAGATTATGGTGATGCTCAGTTAATGTAGCAGAAAATGGCTTAGGAAAAAGATGTCGCTTTCCCACCAATGCTTAATGAGCTCAAGGCACCTGCAATTAAGTCATGTCTCGAAAAGAACTATAAGTATGGTTATTGGCACATGAAACTGACTGGAATCAAATAAATACAAAGCTGCCTAAGTTTCTGAGACAGTTGTACTGCCAAAAAGAGCTTCTAACCTAAACTAAAAAGACTCTAATCATTTCAGACCTAAAATAACCCTGAGGCCCCAAGGATCAGGAAACAGTTTGACAAAGCTGCTTAGTCTCCAAGGAGGGCATATTCTCTAAAGCTCACTTCAGATATAACTAAACAGGATAATGACACAGAAAGGAACTCCCAGAAAGTGGAACCAAGAGCCATTGAGAACAACAAACAGGGGGAACTTTTCCCATGAAGCAGAAATAAAGTCTAATCGATAATTATTCCCTACAACCAAAGGAATAGACCTTTTCAACTGCCCGAGGAGTTTTAGAATGGTTCTAGACCAATGATTGCCATCTCTCTTTTTGAATGGAAGTATCTACTATGCTTCTATCTCTGTTTCTCTATCATATATTGGGTATGTGGGATAGTTAGTAAGTTTACTTTTGTGTTAATAGAAGTAGATCTACATTCACACCTATTAGAGTGCTTACCTGGCATCCCCTCCGCCTATTGTATACACCACTGTACATTATCCAGACATCTTGAACTATAGATGATATGACTGTGAGAGGGGGCTAAGTGTATTTTACATACTGAATGATGAGTGAACCAAACATTTGGTTTACTAGTTTAGTTGACTAAAATGGCCAACTGTTGTAGTCATTAGAGGTGTTCACAATTCTTCTTTCTCTTTTGGTGTGCCTTAATAACTGGGAATTTTTCCACATAATGGCTTCTCCGTTAGCCTGGGTCCAAAAAGGAGGATGACAATGATGCCGGACAAATCCTTCTGGTCCCAACTCCGGCAACCCAAATGGAAATGTAGCATAACAGGGAAACTTTGCTGTTATAAGTCACTGTGACTTGAGTAGTGCTTGCTACTGCATTATAATATCCTGAATAATGTAAGAGTCGAGGATAACTTTAAACATTTGGCTTGAGAAAATCAAAGGTTGGTCTTGCCATCCACTGAAATGCATAAAGATGTGGAGAATCAGGTTTAGAGGGGAAAATCATAGGTAGGTGTTTCCTCAAGTGGAGATGTACAGTAGGCATTTGGATATGTATGTCTGATGTTTGTAGGATAGATTTGGGCTAGACCTATAAATTTGGGAATTATCTCCTCTAGTAACAGAGATGAATAATGAAAGGTGAAAGCAAAGAGAAGAGAAAACAAGGACTGAGTCCTGGAGCACTTCACCATTGAGAAGTAAGAGAAAAGAAGAGGCTACAGTAAAGGGAACTGAAAACTATCACCACAGATATAGAAAGAAAACTAGTAGTGTCCTGGCAACCAAGTAAAAAAAGTTTACAAAGAATGAGAGAGTGCTTAATTATGAAAAACATTTTTACTGAATGAGGTAAGATAAGGATTGAGAATGGACTATTGCCTTTAAGAATATGGAGGTGGGGTTATTGTTGGCCTTGGTGAGAGTAGTTTCCATAGAATACAGGTATGAAATCATGAGTAGAGTAGGTGTCAGCAAGCATTGGAGGAATTAGTGATAGCAAGAAAAGAAATTTCTTCCAAGGGGTCTTATAATAAAGGGTAGCAAAGATGTGAGGTTGTAGATGATAAGGAGAATGGAGTCTGGAGTAATTCTTTTCCAAGATGGAGAAACAATAGCAAATTTGTATTATTAAAATGATAATTTAGAAAGGAGGAAAAAGCTGTTGGGAGCAGTATCCTTAACAGAGGATGTGATCTAGTGCTTAAGTAGGGAGATAACTTTAGAAGAGCAGGGTTCCTTCATCTTTTTTTTTTTTTAAGATTTTTATTTTATTTATTTGACAGAGAGAGACACAGCGAGAGAGGGAACACAAGCAGGGGGAGTGAGAGAGGGAGAAGCAGGCTTCCCGCCCAGTAGGGAGCCCAATGCGGGGCTCGATCCCAGGACCCCGGGACCATGACCCGAGCCGAAGGCAGACGCTTAACGACTGAGCCACCCAGGCATCCCGCAGGGTTCCTTCACCTTTGGTAAAGGCTGAAAGGAAGCATATCTGGGAGCAGGTGCCAGTAGGTCAGTAGATAGAGTGGCGAGAATTTGTGGTGGTGGTTCTCTTCTGATTGCTTCAATTTTCCTAGCGAAGTAGTAAACCAATTTATCAGTTGAGAGTGAGGCTAAGGAAGAATATGTTGCAGGTTTTATTCCTATTTCATAGAACCTTATCTTCTAAAATGTTTTCAGAATGCAACTTTTGGCATCTCTCTTGGGCAGGTAATGCTCATATAGATAACTTTTAGTTTTATAGGTGATATCACATTTTTTTTTTATTATTTCTTCAGTGATTTTAACGGTTAAAATCATGTTCGTTGTTTTAGCATTGATTGTAAGAGCAACTTGAGCTCATAGGAAAAAATGTGGAAAATATAAAGTAATATTAGAAAAAAGTAAATTATGAAATTTATTATCACACACAGATAGCCATTATCAACACATCTTTATGTGTGCTTTCAGATTCTTCCTATGCAATGTGTGTTTTCTATAACTGGATCATAATATTGTTTATGCTCCCCATTATATTTTGAACATTTCCTCATATTTTATTATTTGAAAATATACTTTAATGGATATGTCATATTACATTATGCATTACATTAGTTACAGGATGCCCCTGATTCATATCTGAGCTATCTGAGCTACGTTAATCAATGGAGTCTGATACTAGCATGAGATAAGCAATAAATCAGTCTAACAACACTTTCCAGGTAAAAAATATATAACTTGTATGTGATTATAGAATAAAAGCGACATTTCAAAACATAAGGAAAATGATAAACTATTTAATATAACACTTTAAAAAAGAAAGAAATTTACAGATTAAACTACATAGAAACTTCTATATGCCAAAATATATATTAAAAGAAACTAAACAACTTACAACCTCGGTATACTTTGGTGACATATCCTATATGCAAAGTTTTACTGCACTTAATATATAAAGAGCTATTATAAATCAATATGAATAAATGAGTTCCAGTGGTAAAACTATACATTTTCACCAATCATGTAAAATAAATGGCATTTCTAATGAACTATTTTTTACCTTTTCAGGTAAGAAAATATTTTTTACTATTAATGTACACTACTAGCAATAGTCTGGAGAAAGAGGTTATTTCAATTACGCTTTGTGTTTGAAATGGAAATTGGTACATTTCTGAAATCAAATTAGTACATATTAAAATTTTAAATGTGGTACCCTTGATTTAACAATCTTACTTCTAGAAATTAATCTGTGTTCTTTTTTTATCCTTCTTTCTTTCCTTCAATCCTTCCAGTATTTCTTTTTTCCCTACCCCTTTCTTCTTTTTGCTTCTTTCTTTCTGTCCTTCCCTTCTTTCTCTCATTAATTTGCTTAGCCAGTATCATAGCTAATACATTTCCTTCATTATCCTATTATTCTTCACAACAGCCCTGTATAAGTGGACACTGACAAAGCCCCACATGAGCAGTTGGTTGGAACTACTTTGATGCCTGTTAAGAAAATCACGCTGAGGCGCCTGGCTGGCTCAGTTGAAAAAACATGCAACTCTTGTTCTCGGGGTTGTGAGTTCGAGCCCCACATTGGGTGTAAAGATTACTTTAAATGTAAAAAACAAACAAACAAAAACAAGAAAATCATGCTACATACTCACATTAAACATAGAAGGAACTGAAGCAGGACAACCAAGGCCATTCAAGGAAAGGCTAAACTGAAAGTATATAGTCCGCTTCAGAAGAAAAAGACCTTTGGTGCAAGTGTTAACAATCTGTCTCTTGGAGCCTGTTTATACCCATTCAAGCTCTCTTCCTGACCAAGTTCTCACAGCCTATGTGGTCAATTTAGGACTTGGTGATCCCTACTGTGAAGTAGACTTTCTCCAGGACTCAAGTGGACAGGTTGCATCAGATATTCAGATATTGTCTCTAATCATGCAACCTGAAAACCATATATAAGATTATGTCACTGGATTAGCAGATATTCTTTGATGTGCTTCAGAAGGTCGAGTCACTCATTCAGTGCTGCACAGAGGAGGTTATAGTACATTATAGAGGAAGATTTCGATCCAGGTCTAACTCAGAGCCCCAGCTCTTAACCACTATGATATACTATAACATTCATCAACCCACTTATTATGTAATTACTGAATTCCTATTATGACCTAGATATTGGAGAGGTTATCCTTAAAGAATTTATACCACTTTAGGAATGAACTTCTGCTCCTTCTGGGGTTTCAACAGATTAAGAAAATCAGTAAGCGAAGGTCCTCTAAATTCTGATCTATCCTGGGGCTGCAAATGTCCTCATTGTCCAAGATCAAGCAGACCTGTAGCCAACAGCTGTTCAATGCCACAAGGCCAATGTCTCACTGTATAATACAAATATTTGACCCTATTTAAAACATTGGAGGTATTGGTGGAATAGGTAAGAAGTTAATTTGTGGGGGTGGGGGAGGAGAGTTGAACTTTTCCTGGATCCCTGGAGGGAGTACCCTGAGTTATCTCTTTCACCTTTGAGTATATCTGTTCCTTTCTCACCTCAACTTTTTATCAGTCACAAAAATAAAAATCTATGTAAATTCACTGTATTTAAAAGAAAATATTTTGGATTTTAAAAAACAACAAAGCTTAGTTTATCTCAGTCAATAACTAGTTATTTAGGACTTACAATTTGTCAAGGTCTGATCTACTATATTTAGCAGGTTTTCACCAAGATCTCAGACCCAATAAGAGCTCTTTTCAAGGTCTTGGAAGGTATTTTTAGTAGTAAGCATTTTCACTTAAAGTGGTGATTTTCCCATTCCTCGAAGTGATTAAGATTAAGCTAGAGGTCCTGGAAATGATACAGTAGAAGGGACTTGTGCTTCACGTAGATGGCTGGGCCAGATGAAATTGTGTGTGTGTGTGTGTGTGTGTGTGTGTGTGTGTGTGTGAATTCTTACTGACTAAAATACATAGAAAAGACCATTTTGGAGACATCTTGAATAAGCACTTATAAAATGGAAATGCCATAATGTCATCAAGACTTTTTTCCCCTGCTTATCCAAGCATTATCAGTTGATTTAATAAAACTGAAGACTAAGAAAGACTGGAAATACAGCTTCCAATAGAATGCTCTCATGCTGTGATTGTTGAAGTGATAAGTAATTTGCTTTTAATGCTAGCACATACCACTTAGCATCATATTTAACTGAAGGATGAAAATCACTCATTTTTTATCCACTTGCTCAACTGACACTTAGTATATCTATTGTCACTGAGCTTAATACAAGGAACATTTAATAGATCTCACTTTCAAATTTATAGCAACCACTTAAATTTTTAATTCCTTCTTATTTATATTTTTATTCTTTAAAAGAATTTAATTTCAAATGGAAAATCTATTTAGGTAATAAGAACACAGTAGGTAAGAGCAAAAACAACGTACTAAAAGGATTTTTTTAACTTACAATTTTCAATTATAGCCATATGTTGTATTGTGTATTATTTCTATGTGTGAGAAAATATCAATGTGAATGACACACATCAATTAGTAACTATAATCCTAAAAATAAAGTTACCAATGAAATTGTTAAGCAAACATGCATGAGTTTATAGATAAAACAAAGCTTGTTTTACTAGCAAATTCTTGAAAAATAACTATGAGCATTATAAATTATCCTCAATATACTGAGGAAAACTGATGACTAGATTCACGGATATATATATATGTAGATATATGTATCTGCGATATATAGTCCCCCAGAAATCTACCTTGAATTTTAACATAACATTTTGCACTGCATCTAAATATGTGGACACTGTTAAGTGGATATTATACCAGGATGCCCCATGTTAGAACTCTGTTCTTATAGACCATCTATTTACAATGACCACTCTAGCTCTCCTTATCCATGGAATTCTTATATGCAGTGCCACAGAGGATGAAAGGAATTGACTATAAGAATAAGAAGATCTTTTTTTTCTATTAAGAACCTAACCATACATGTACATCCAAAAACAAATCTAAATTAAATAGGTTATCTCAGTGCCAATGCAAATGCAACATTTAGGTAAGATAGTTCCAAATTCTTTCAGTGTTGGATTGAATTATAGCACTGAGCCCATGAATATTCAAGGAGAAGAGAGAACTCTTGAAAAAACATGTTAGTCAATCTCTACCCAACACACACACACACACACACACACACACACACACACACACATTATGTTATAAAAGTATTAGAATGACTCACATATTGAATCTATTACTTAATGCTTAATGCTCAGTAAGATAAGTTCAACAGCAAGGAAAACAAATATAAAGCAACAAAAGCAACAAAGCACTATAGACTTCCATTTTAAAATACTGAACAACTCATGTGTTGAAATAATGTAGTAAGAGACTCCTTGGATTAGGAAATACGCTGTGGCCATGGACTTCCTTCGGGAGCCAGAAAACACTGCTTTTCTTAATTATACTAGTCCTTCCATTGGGGCCACCAATTCCTAAAGGAAACACATAACAAAGAAAAGTGTTTTGTGTTTGTTGTTGCTGTCCTCTGTATTGTTTGTTCAGTTCACTGTCACACAGTACATTAAATATAAAGTTAAGTGAAACCTGACCTATGACTTTATTCTTTCATGCAACAAAAACTGACCGAGTACTTAGTAGTTCAAAGTCAGTGTTAAGGACTGGAGAGAGCAAAAGTAAATAAAGGAAACATTGATTCCTGCCTTCATAAAGCTTAAGTTTTAGTGAAGGGAGTATAAATAAAAGTAGCAGATTTAAAAAATCAGTCAGCATTTTTATTAATTCAGTTAAGTGAATGACAACTCAGTAAAAAAAAATTACCATATTGTTTGTTCAACAACACTCGAGTTATCAACTTGAACTAAGGATCTAATGAAATACAGCTTAAGATGCAGAAATCTGATTTGTATACATCTATTCCTTCTCAGTATATTTTGTACTGATACAAGTCTTTCATAGAATCTGTTTTACTGCATTGGCCCCCTTCTTTTTTCTGGCCTTTTTGGTACTATAAATGAGAACACCATGAAGACCTGGCCTTAATTGCCACCCCACCCCCACTCTCCTTCACATCATCTTTTCAACAGGAAATATTAATTAGTTCCTGAATGGTACCCAACACTCTTCTAAGTTCTGCCGATAGGAAGATACATTCAAGAAGTTCTCTATCCACAGGCATGCCATGTTGAAATGGGGAAGGCAGAAGTCGGTAATTTGAATACAAAACTGTTAAGTGAAAGCGGAAGTAAGTGCCTGGTGATCAAAACTATAACTAATTATACTTGCAAGAATGGAGGTGAGGAAGGAAAAAAATCAGTGATAGTGCATTCAAGTCTCATCTTTTTTTTCCCTAGATTTTGTTTATTTGAGAGAGAGAGAGACAGAGATAGCAAGAGAGAGCCTGAACAGAGAGGAGAGGGAGAAGCAGTCTCTCCCACTGAGCAGGGAGCCCCACAGGATGGGGCTCGATCCCAGGACCCTGGGATCATGATGACCTGTGGCAAAAGCAGATACTTAATGACTGCGCCACCCAGGTGCCTCACAAGTCTCATCTTGAAAGAAGAACTGAACTGCCAGAAGTAGGCATGTGTGTTAATTTAAGCTATTTAAAGGTGTCTGGAGTATTTATTCATTTCTGTAAGGTTGAGATCTGTTGACAGAGTTATTACTGTATGTTAATCTGCCTTCAATATTAGCCATAGAGGATGAAAAATAGAGACAGTATATGCATATGCTAATTTCGGCCAATAGAGGGAACACCTAGTGTAATTCTCAGTGCAATCATCTTATGTGAGACTGAAGATACCATCATAGTCAGACAATGATTAAAGCCAGGAATGGAAAATCACCAGGATCAGATGTATTCATGTTTCCTAATTAGAAGAATCAATTTTGACCCTCCAGAACACTGCTTTCTGTTTGAGAGAAGTGGCCTTTAAATATCTGCTCACCCTTCATGAAAGGTGCAGAGAAAGATCAGAGGGCCTAGTTATCC